>NC_092165.1:12049364-12349364 GCF_045791955.1 Oncorhynchus clarkii lewisi
ACCAGATACTGGGAGATTAATTCACCTTTCAGCAGGAAAATAACTTAAAACACAAGGTGAAATCTGCACTGGAGTTGCTTACCAAGAAGACATTTTCCTGAGTGGCCGAGTTAAATCTACTTGAAAATCTATGGCAAGACCTGAAAATGGTTGTCTAGCAATGATCAACAAGTTATTTGACAGAGCTTGAAGAATTTTGAAAATAATAATGGGCAAATGTTGCACGATCCAGGATTGGAAAGATCTTAGAGACTTACCCAGAAAGACTCAGAGCTGAATACTTATGTAAATGTGATATTTCATCTTCAATACATTTGCAAACATTTCTAAAAACATGTTTTCACTTTTTTATTATGGGGTATTGTGTGTAGATGGGTGCGAACAAAATCAATTTAATAAATTCTGAATTCAGGCTGTAACACAACAAGCCCAGGAGGTTGGTGGCAGTTTAATTTGGGGGGGCGGGGGGGGGCTCGTGGTAATGGCTGGAGGGGAATAGGTGGAATGTTATCAAATACATCAAACACATGGTTTCCATGTGTTTGAAGTGATTCCATTTGTTCCGTTCCAGCCATTATTATGAGCCGTCCTCCACTCAGCATCCTCCACTGAAGTCAAGGGGTATGAATACTTTTTGAAGGCACTGTATATTATAATGAACTACGTGAAGAAAACAGTATATGAATACACAGTGTGAAGACCCAGTGTTTAATGTCTGTATATACATGGAACAGCAGCGTTGGCTATGTGTGTGTGAGTGTGTTTGTGAGTACTGTCACGCCTGCTCCTGCTCTCCCTCTTTGAAGTTCGAGGGCGCCAGGCTGCCCTTCATTACGCACACCTGTCGCCATCATTATGCGCAGCAGCGCTCATTGGACTCACCTGGACTCCTTCCCTTTGTTGATTGCCCCGTCTATAACTGTCTGCTCCCCCATTTGTTCCCGGTGTCAGCATTGATGTCATTATTTTGTCCCCTGTCCAGATGCTGTTCCTGTCCTGTTTCACGTCCATTGTTTATTATATGTTCTCCCTGTACCTGCTTCCTGTCTCCAGCGTCGATCCTCACAATTACAGTCCGCGTGTGTATGAGGTGTGTGTGTGAGCTTGTGTTTTGTGTGAGCTTGTGTTTGTGTTTTGTGTGAGTGAGTGAGTCTATCTTTGTTTCTTACTACAGGAGATGGCTGTAGTCTCTCGGTCCCAGCTTTGATAAATCTGTACTGTCTCCGTCTTCTAAATGCTTGCGGGGTAAACAGACCGTGACTCTGGTGGCTTGAGGTAGGAAACTTTGCAGTATTTAGTTTTTTATGTATTATTTCTTATATTATTAGTGCAAAAAATGTTTTGTGTTATTACACACAGCCGGGAAGAATGATTGGATATCATAGTAGAGGTAACTTACCAGCACCACCAGCATGACGACCAGGAATATGACTTTCCCGAATCGGATCCTGTGTTTGCACCCCCCCCAGGGCAATTAAACTGATTCCAGAGGCCGACCCAAAACACCGCAGGCGGAGGAGAGGTACTCAGAGTGGTCTTCTAGTCCGACTTAGGAGGCACGCACACCACCCACTGCATCCAAGTATATTACTTGCTAATGTTCAGTCTTGGGGTAATAAAGTTGACGAGCTCAGGACGAGGATTTCTTTCGAGAGAAACATCAGGGATTGTAACATACTCTGTTTCAGGGAAACATGGCTCTCTCGGGATATACTGTCTGAGTCTGTCCAGCCAGTTGGGTTCTCAGTTCATTGCGCAGACAGGAATAAATATCTCTCCGGGAAGAAGAAGGGCGGGGGTGCATGTTTCATGATTAACAACTCATGGTGTGACTGTGATAACATACAGGAACTCAAGTCCTTTTGTTCACCAGACCTAGAATACCTCATAATCAAATGCCGACCGTATTATCTCCCAAGAGAATTATCTTCGGATATAGTCACAGCTGTGTATATTCCCCCTCAAGCCGATACCACGACGGCCCTCAAATAACTTCACTGGACTTTATGCAAACTGGAAACCATATATCCTGAGGTCGCATTCATTGTAGCTGGGGATTTTAACAAAGAACATTTGAAAAAAAGGCTGCCAAAGTTCTATCAACACATTGACTGTAGTCCTCGCGCTGCTAAAACACTCCACCACTGCTACTCCAACTTCCGGGATGCCTACAAGGCCCTGCTAAGTACTATTCAACGCTGGTCTGCTGGTCTGGACAATCAGAATTCACACTTCAAGATTGTTTTGATCACGTGGAATAGGATATGTTCCGGGTAGCCTCCAATAATAACATTGACAAATATATTGATACGGCAACTGAGGTTATCAGGAAGTGTACAGGAGAGGTTGCACCCACTGTGACTATTAGAACCTACTCTAACCAGAAACCGTGGATAGATGGATTCGCACAAAACTGGAAGCACGAACCATCGCATTGAACTATGGCAAGTTGACTGGGAATATGGCAGAATACAAACAGTGTAGTTATTCCCTCCGCAAGGCAATCAAACAGGCAAAATGTCAGTATAGAGACAAAGTGTAGTCGCAATTCAACGGCTCAGACAGGAGACGTATGTGGCAGGGTCTACAGACAATCACGGACGACAAAAAGAAAACCAGCCACGTCACGAACACCAATTTCTGGCTTCCAGACAAGCAAAACACCTTCTATACCTGCATCAGGGATAATACAGTGCCACCAACACGGCCCGCTACCAATGACTGTGGACTCTCCTTCTCCATGGCCGACAGGAGTAAGACATTTAAAAGTGTTAACCCTCGCAAGGGTGCTGGCTCAGACGTCATCCCTAGCCACGTCCTCAGAACATGCGCAGACCATCTGGCTAGTGTGTTTAAGGACATATTCAATCTCTCCCTATCCCAGTCTGCAGTCCCTACATGCTTCACCATTGTTCTTGTACCCAAGAAAGCAAAGGTCACAGAACTAAATGACAATCACCCCGTAGCACTTACTTCTGTCATCATGAAGTGCTTTGAGAGACTAGTCAAGGATCATATCACCTCTACCTTACCTGTCACCCTAGACCCACTTCAATTTTCTTACCGCCCCAATAGATCCACAGATGATACAATTGCCATCACACTGCACACTGCCCTATCCCATCTGGACAAGAGGAATACCTATGTAAGAATGCTGTTCATGGACTATAGCTCAGCATTCAACACCATAGTACCCTCCAAGCTCATCATTAAGCTCGAGGTCTGAACCCTGCCCTGTGTAACTGGGTAGGAAGCAACACCTCCACTTCGATGATCCTCAACACTGGGGCTCCACAAGGGTGCATGCTCAGCCCCCTCCTGTACTCCCTATTCACCCATGACTGCGTGGCCATGCACGCCTCCAACTCAAACCTCAAGTCTGCAGACGACAGAACAGTGGTAGGCTTGATTACCAACAATGACGAGAGTCTACAGGGAGGAGGTGAGGGCTCTGGGAGTGTGGTGTCAGGAAAATAACCTTTCACTCAACGTCATCAAAACAAAGGAGATGATCGTGGACTTCAGGAAACAGCAAAGAGAGCACCCACCTATCCACTTCGACTGGACCACAGTGGAGAAGGTGGAAAGATTCAAGTTCCTTGGCGTACAGATCACTGACAAACTTAAATGGTCCACCCTCTGTGTGGTGAAGAAGGTGCAACAGCACCTCTTCAACCTCAGGAGGCTGAAAAAAATGTGTGCTGGCACCTAAAACCCTCACAAACTTTTACAGATGCACAATTGAGAGCATCCTGTCGGGCTGTATCACCGCCTGGTACCCAACTGCACCGCCCCGCAACCGCAGGGCTCTCCAGAGGGTGGTGCGGTCTGCTCAATGCATCACCGGGGGCAAACTACCTGCCCTCCAGGATACCTACAGTACCCGATGTCACAGGAAGGCCAAAAAGATCATCAAGGACCACAACCACCTGAGCCACTGCCAGTTCACCCCATTATCATCCAGAAGGCGAGGTCAGTACAGGTGCATCAGAGCTGGGACTGAGAGACTGAACACCTTCTTTGGATTTATAGTGTCAGCATTTGTTGCAGGCATGTCATTCCTAAATTTGCTAATCTTGCCAATGAAAAAATCATTAAAGTAATTGGCAATATCAGTGGGTTTGTGATGAATGAGCCGTCTGATTCAAATCATGATGGAGCCGAGTTTCCCTTTTTTCCCAACATTTCATTTAAGGTTTTTACTATCAATCTTTATATAATTTATTTTTGTTTCATATTATAGTTTATTTTTATTTTTATTTAGTTTAGTCACGTGATTTTTCAATTTGCAGTACATTTGCCAATCGGTTGTGACAAATCAGAGCAAGATTCCTGGATGTAAGTACATAATTTCCCTTCAGAGGTGAATGTATCAAACCAGTTGTCGTGCTAAAAGTGTTTTGTTGCTGTGCACTCTCCTCAAACAATAGCATGGTATTTTTCCACTGTACTAGCTACTGTAAATTGGACACTTCAGTTAGATTAACAAGAATGTAAGCTTTCTGCCAATAGAAAACATGTCTCTGTCCCGGAAAGTTGGCTGTTGTTTACAACGTAATTCTAGTCACATAAAGTGCATGTTAGCAACAACCGTCCGAAGTTCTGAGTTAGCCCTCCTTTTGTCGTTTGACCCCACATGGACTACAATAGTGTCAGCCCCCAGCAGCTGTCATAGAAAGGTCGGAAGCAGCCTTGTAATGTCCTGTACTCGTGCTCCTGGGTAGCACAGGGTTTTTTCACTGGGAACCGAGATATTTCTCACCATAGAGCTGTCGATGATGACAGCTGGTGAAATAGCAGAGGAGTTCCGGACGTTCTTTCGCCTCGAGTGATTTAGAAGACCCCTCAAGGACCGAACGGAGGTGGGGCCCGATGGACCCGAGCTGTCTGTAGTATCCATTG
Organism: Oncorhynchus clarkii lewisi; assembly: GCF_045791955.1. Classification (NCBI taxonomy): domain Eukaryota; kingdom Metazoa; phylum Chordata; class Actinopteri; order Salmoniformes; family Salmonidae; genus Oncorhynchus; species Oncorhynchus clarkii. The sequence goes on from NC_092165.1 coordinate 12,054,267, forward strand.
TGGATGACGAATGAGCCGGTTTCTCAGGCAGCCTCACGGTCTGATGAGGGTGCGAGCTCTGGGGATCTGAACCCAAGGTGAAGCCACCGGAGAGGGAGACAGAGGCTGAAGGCGCAGGTACCTCCAGATCCAATCTCGAATCGGAAGCTCCTAAGGAAGAAGGCGCCGGAAACTCTGGATCCAGGGAGGCCTTTTCTCGTCTGTGTCCGGTCCGGGCTTAACATCTCCAAGAAGGCCCACGTTGCCAGAAGGCGCTTTCTTCAATATCCACAGCGAGTGACATATCTCCATGGCTGGTTGGTTGGGTCGAGAACAGGAACATCCCCCAAGTCATCCAGGAGCATCCTACTAGCTCCGTTCTCCAGGGAAGGAGGAGACCCCTTTGGGGAGGGATTGCCAGTCGGCTGTGGAGAGCCGACATGGCGGCAATACTTCCACCAGACCAGAGCGGCGTCCGGCTACTGCGGTAGAAGAAAAATAAAAAGTAGGCGGCCGTGGATTCCCCGGTAGCTTGTGTAGGTTCACTACTTGTTTGCTAAGAGTAGCCACTTCACCCATGTCATCCTCTGCAAGCAAACAGTTGCTACATTGAATGTCTAGGCGGTCCACATTGTCCCGGAATAAAGCAAAGTAAACACAGCGCCTGCAGCGTTGAAAATAGCGACCACCATTTGAGACTGCAGAGCCAGCTATCCCTCATCTGCCCATATTACCCTCATCCCCCATATTAATCTCATCCATCCATATTACCCTCATCCCTCCATATTACTCTCATCCCTCCATATTACCCGGATCCCTCCATATTACTCTCATCCCTCCATATTACTCTCATCCCTCCATATTACCCTCATCCTCTCATCCTTCCATAATACTCTCATCCCTCCGTATTACTCTCATCCCTCCATATTACCCTCATCCCCCCATATTACCCTGATCCCTCCATATTACTCTCATCCCTACATATTACTCTCATCCCTACATATTACTCTCATCTGCCCATATTACCCTCATCCCCCATATTAATCTCATCCATCCATATTACCCTCATCCCTCCATATTACTCTCATCCCTCCATATTACCCCGATCCCTCCATATTACTCTCATCCCTCCATATTATACTCATCCTCTCATCCTTCCATATTACTCTCATCCCTCCATATTACTCTCATCCCTCCGTATTACTTCCATCCCTCCATATTACCCTCATCCCTCCATATTACTCTCATCCCTCCATATTACTCTCATCCCGGAATAAAGCTAAGTAAACACAGCGCCTGCAGCGTTGAAAATAGCGACCACCATTTGAGACTGCAGAGCCAGCTATCCCTCATCTGCCCATATTACCCTCATCCCCCATATTAATCTCATCCATTCATATTACCCTGATCCCTCCATATTACTCTCATCCCTCCGTATTACTCTCATCCCTCCATATTACCCTCATCCTCTCATCCTTCCATATTACCCTGATCCCTCCATATTACTCTCATCCCTCCGTATTACTCTCATCCCTCCATATTACTCTCATCCCTCCATATTGCTCTATTCCCTCCATATTACCCTCATTTCCCATATTACCGTCATCCCACACTGCCACCATGGAGTAGTAGAGCTTTCCATGCTGCAGGCACTCTGGGCTCCAAACAACCTGTAATAGAAACCCATGACAGCATTCCATTTTAGATTTCAGCAACCTTGACACACAAACTACAGCTATGGATATACTCCTACTGCCAGATAATACAATGTCTGTGTTTCTTTCAAATCATCCAGGTGCCAACAGACTGACAAGCCTACGTGTGAACCACGTCTTTTTACCTCAGTAATGGTTGTGGCGTTTGATTTAGCGGACATGCTTGTGTCTGACGTTTGAGTTTAGGACACAAATCAAACGAGACAATGCGTGGCGGGCATACGGTTATTTAGTAGAAGATTTGATGGATCTGACAGATGTGCGAATGTGACATCTTTCAAATAGGTACCAGGCAGGCAAAAACGAGTTTGTCATTCCCATGCAGGGAAAATAGCCTGTCTAAGCAGTTGGCTCTTAGCTAGGACATTTGGAGTTATTTTGATATGTGGGGAGGAATAGGCCAGAACTCAAAGTCAGGATGAACCTCCAATATACATTGAAAGTAGTCAATGTCTGGGGATGGGGGAAAAACACAATATGAGTGACTGTATATTACTAGGGCACCCTATTCATTACACAGTGCACTACCTTTGACCTTGAATAGGGTGCCATTGGGCCCGGCCAAAAAGTAGTTCACTGCCATTTCAGATTGTCAAAAGGGATTTACTGTATAGTGAATAGGGTGCCATTTCAGATTGTCAAAAGTGATTTATTGTATAGTAAATAGGGTGCCATTTTAGATTGTCAAAAGTGATTTACTGTATAGTGAATAGGGTGCCATTTCAGATTGTCAAAAGTGATTTACTGTATAGTGAATAGGGTGCCATTTCAGATTGTCAAAAGTGATTTACTGTATAGTGAATAGGGTGCCATTTCAGACGCAGACCCAGTCTCTACATACGAGCTGCTTGATGAGTGTCAAGGCTGTAAAGGAGATCGGCTAGGCTAAATGTAGCGTGTTAGCCTCTGAACAGTGTGTGGGCAGGCTCATTAAATGTAAATAGCAGTTCTCATTAACTTCCGCAATGACGCTAACCTCGCTATTCGCTAGTTACAATGGATGCTTCAGACCCATGGGTTCATGTGCAGCACGTAGAGGCTGTGTTCCAAATGGCATCCTATTCCCTATATCGGGCAGTACTTTGACCAGAGCCCAATGGACCCTGGTCAAAAGTAGGTCACTATCTAGGGAATAGGGTGTCATTTGGGACACACCGAGAGGCTACGGAGTGGAGCGAGTCCAAAAATTAATTAGTTAGAAAATGTTAGCGATTTTTTAAATTGACTGCGTTGGTTAGTGACATAATGTATTGCCCTTTACATGGGATGGAGAGGAGAGGAATGACTCTACTTGAAAAGTGAGGTCCAACAGAATGTCATACTGCATGTTCAGCCCCAAGGGTACCACTTATCCAGTCACAGCTGTGATACTGCAGTGCTACTGTCAGGGATTTTTCTGCCATTGAAATCCTTGGGCAAACAGTATAACACTTGTTTTATTTTTTAAATACATTTTCAGGATGGAAAAACACTTTCAGTGTCAACTCAAATTACTAAAACCAGATATAAATGATGTAGTAAAGATAATGTGCCTTTATTTAAAAATATATATATAATCTTTGAGAAATAACAATCACCAAAATAAAAGCTAGAAAGTCAGGGAGAATTGAAAATTCCCCAAACAATGAATTTAGCAGTATTGATTTTGTTATTATGTTTGAGCAAAATAACACAGCATTAGCCATGGCAAAATCCATAGAATTGCAGGAAATTCTCTTTCAAGTAACAGTACAGTGAAAATCACACTTTTAAAAGTTAATATTCTGTAAACCCAAATAATGTTGTTGACTCATCCTATATTCATATTTGTGGCAAAAAATTGGAGTGGGAAGAAAACACTTAAAAAACCACCTCAAAGCTGTTTAATATATGTCTATGTGTCTTCACTACAAAACCTATAGTCAGAGGACATATCAAAGACATTTTTTTTATCTTAGATGTAATCAATAGTTCACCTCAGAGCTATTCTTTTAAATATATGGCTCTGGTTCACTGTGTTCACCGTTTTTGACAGTTGTATAGTGTTGTAGAAGTACGTCAACATGCAGACTGCAAACGCTTTATTTGATCCCTTTATGTGCTGTTCACTCCCATTTTTCATTCAGAATGAATCAAATTCGTATCAAATGACACGTATAAAGCTGAAGGAACCAGCAGATGGTATTCTGATAGATGATTATTTCCTCATAAATTAGTCCTCTGAACCCACCTGTCGCCGCGCATTCAGCACAATTACCGTATAACCGTTGTAACTGGCGGTAATGGAAGAAGACCGTAATGAAAATAAAATAACCATCATAGCCGTTTGTGTGGAGCGAACAATGAAGATGGAACGGCCGGGCATTCGTGTGGTTGAGTCCGTATTGGCCATAACATGGAGTTTTAACAACCTGGTGAAACTTTGTTCCTCCTTGCTGAAACAAGCAAAGGAGTCTTCGGTTCCTTAGATTACTGTCCTGTAATTACTGTCCTGTAAAAATACAGAGATCCAAAATTCCATGACCTTCACAGCCCTACGTTCAGCCGAACGCAAAGTTTGGGAACGTTCAGATAGATATAGAGTGCATTCGGAAGGTTTTCAGACCCCTTTACTTTTTCCACATTATGTTACGTTACAGCCTTATTCTAAAACTGATTAAAATAAAATATTTCCTCATCAATCTACACACAATACCCCATAATGACAAAATGAAAACTGTTTTTTTTTTTACAAATGTTTGCAAATGTATTAACATCTAAATACCTTACAGAAATACCTTATTTACAAAAATATTCAGACCATTTGCTATGAGACTCGAAATTGAGCTCAGGTGCATCCTGTTTCCATTCGTCATCCTTGAGATGTTTCTACAACTTGATTGGAGTCCATCTGTGGTAAATTCAATTGATTGGACATGATTTGTAAAGGCACACACCTTTATATTTAAGGTCCCACAGTTGACAGTGCATTTCAGAGCAAAAAGCAATGAGGTGGAAGGAATTGTCCATAGAGCTCCAAGACAAGATTGTGTCGAGGCACAGATCTGGGGAAGGGTAACAAAAAATGTCTGCAGCTTTGAAGGTCCCCAATAACACAGTGGCCTCCATCATTCTTAAATGGGAGAAGTTTGGAACCTCCAAGACTCTTCCTAGAGCTGGCTGCTGGCCAAACTGAGCAATCGGGGAAAAGGGCCTTGGACCAAGAACCCGATGGTCACTCTGACAGAACTCCATAGTGACCATCAGAGTGACCACCATTAAAAACAATTTAATCCATTTTAGAATAAGGCTGTAATGTAACCAATTGTGGAAAAAGTCAAAGGGTCTGAATACTTTCTGAATGCACTGTATGCTATGTAAAAGGAACATGCATCTCTGACAAGTAGAATAAAGAATCATGTCTGCTGCATTTGTGGAATTTCTATCTGCAACGTTCGAGAACGTTTTCGTACTGAACATGGCCCTGTTCACTCTCTGACTGGGAGGAGGTGGAACTCTAGAGGGTTGTGTTCAGTTTGTTCCAAACGGAAGAAAACGCATCGAAACAGAGTGAAACAGGTACTGTCTGGACTGGTCCAATAAAGAAACACATAGTTTTCAGTTGCAAAAAGTTTTGCTACACAGTGCCCTAATGAAAACAAACCAGGTTTAGCTGGGACTATTATACAACTGCAGTATTATAATTAGCCAATGAAGGGAGGGTAGAGAGAAGTAGTCTTGTGTGGAACAGTTGTTGCGTGGCGTTAGCAATACCAAGGTTGCGGGTTCAATTCTCGCAGGGATCACATACACCTACTAAAAATGTGTGAATTCAATGTACAAGCATCTGCTTAGTGGTGTATACAACCATGCTCTGTTGAAATACTGTTCAGCAGATTGGTCTTGTGATTAACTCAAACACTTACTGACACTGTATTATGTAGTATACATTGGCAATATGATCCTGAGCCTAGATCAGACTTACAGGTTGTAAATGGACATATCTTCTTGGGCACGTTGTAAAACAAGTTGACTATAGTTCAAGTTTATTTGCTATGATATAATGATGATCTACTGTATGAATAATTTACAGCTTTGTTGCATTTAAAATGACAAATTAGACGTTTTGCATTTGATATTAATAGCCCAGTTACTGCTATTAAAGTTACTGTGACTTGTTTATTTAAATGAGAGGTTCTCTGTTTCAAATATGCTTAATTATACTCTCTAAAGAGACAAACCTGCAAAACATATGAATCCCTTTCACAGTAGTAGAGCTTCCTACCTGTCAGTCTCTCATGTTTGCCCTAAATGGAAATGTGGTGCTACACCACTTCTGTGGAAATGACAGGTGGCTCCCAGTCCTCCAGTCTGCTCACCTGAGTCATCTGAGTCAACTAATTAAATCATGTCATGTTCAACGTTTGATCTTTCCTGCTCCAATAAAGGGGATAGGGGAGGTGGCGCTCCCTCATGGCCTCTACCTCTGTTGTTTTTTTCTCTCCTGCTCTCTCTTTATGTCTGTACCTCTCTCGGCCTCTCTCTTAAGGCTCTATTTTCGGCTGGAGGAGCAAGTGTCAAATGGAACGTATTTGGTCTTGTAAAAATTGCCACACCGGCATTCTTCAGCCCTAACACTAGGTTTGGCAATTGATCTGTCTAACATCTGTCTAACATCCAACGAAGTTGGTTATGGCATGGATTTTGAGAGCGGAAGCGCAGCCTATCCATCCCTGATGCACAGTGAAGGAGAGATGTGCCTTTTGAATGAGATGTGAATCTCGTATTTAGAAAAAACAAGAGTGGTTTCCACCATTTCGTTTAATTTGATTCAAAACCAAGCATAGCCTAGCCTCCCTTTAATGCTGGTTTAGTTTAGAAGCATCGCATTGGTGCTTCTTTTTATCCTGGCCATTATCCAAAAGCAGCCTATAAATAAAGGGGTTTTTTTGGACGTTTTTGCCCTCATGCTTTTTCCTTATTCCCAATTCGCATACTGTCACGTTCGTTGAAAGATGGATTGTATCAAGGTGCAGCGTGGTAGGCGTACATCTTTCTTTATTAAATGACACCGGAAAAAAATACAAAACGAACGTAAAGCTACATGCAGTGCAGAAAGCAACTACACACAAACATAGTCAAGATCCCACAACCTAAAGGTGGGAAAAGGCTGCCTAAGTATGATCCCCAATCAGAGACAACGATAGACAGCTGCCTCTGATTGGGACCCAAAGCTGGCCAACAAAGAAATAGAAAAACTAGAATGCCCACCCAAATCACAGCCCGACCTAACCAAATAGAGAAATAAAAAGGCTCTCTAAGGTCACGGCGTGACACATACAATACTTGCATTCCGCTTGTTCAAGTAGGCTATTCATCACCATTTTCAAAGAGCTCCCCTTGTTCGTTTACCTAAGATATGCTCCTCCAAACTATTCAATCCTCCTATAATGCCTTATCAATGGCATATTTTTGGGAGAATCTGCCCAGCATTTAGGCAACAATACACTTGACAGAGCCTAGTATTTTGTATGGACATGCAAGTGTTATGCATAAAGACATTTAGGCCGACATCTGCCCACAGTGCCATGGAACGAGATAAGGGATTTATGACATCATGCTGCTGACCTAAATCCTATTTAGAAATATTGTTGTTGGTTTAAAAAACAGAGTGATTGTTTTTCATTTATTTGATTAAAAATCAATCTTATTAGAAAGATTCACCCTCCATGGGTTTATGGTGAGAGCGTACAGGGCTTGAATGCAATGCAATTCTGTCTGCTATGATCTGTAAAATGGCTCCAGGATGTTTATAAAACAATACATTTGCGAGCTGTACAGTGGTGAGTGGACATTCCCCCTTTGTCTTTATATTGGATCTTCATTCAGCTCCTGTGAAAAGTTTGTTAGTGCACATAGTCTGAGCTGCCTTATCTGTATTATGCCCTTGGGGAGCAATTATGGTGCCTGTTACTATATTTAGACATAGCCTATTTAAAAGAAGTTGTTGTTTCGCTTTCATTAGAATTTCATTAGAATTATACACTGTCTTTTCAGGCCTTATCAATAACCTAGCGAAATTAATCTTGCTTATTGACTACTTTTGGCATGTCCAGACTACAATTTACAGTAGGCCTAGCCCCTATATCAGTGTGAATGCTATAGACTATGTTTAACAATGTATTTCTACATTAAAGTAATGCAATTAGAACAATGTGGACCCCAAACGTGTTCAAACAATGTATTTAACAAATTAGGCTACAACGGCCTAACATTCGAATTGGAGTTGATGACAACGCAATAAATTAAAATACCGGAAATACTCAACTTGAAGCAACCACATATTTAGCCCCAGAGCACTTTCTGATTGGCCAGTGAGTGGGCCAAGCCTCGACACACCCACAACTTTCTTATTCATCAAAACACAGTCCTTTCACGCCACCACCTGCTACTGTGCCCATAATTCTGGTTCAGAAAATAGCAAGACTATTTCTGACCACCACTGAACCTAGAACGCTACCGCCAGCACTAAGATTTCCCATTGCGTCAGGTTTGTTAAAATGGAGCCCTTAGTCTCTCTCCCTTTCTCTCCCCTCCTCCCTCACTGTCTCTCTCTCTCTCTCTCTCTCTCTCTCTCTCTCTCTCTCTCTCTCTCTCTCTCTCTCTCTCTCTCTCTCTCTCTCTCTCTCTCTCTCTCTCTCTCTCTCTCTCTCTCTCTCTCCCTCCATCTCCACCCTTGCTCTGTCTCTCAGTCCATGTTAAAATATCAATTTGGTTTCTATTACCATGGGACATGAAGGCAAATGGTTCTTGCTTCTGCAAATTGAACAACATGGGAAAATAATCATAGGCCATTACTCAGATGCAGCGGCACCTCACATTAAAGAGAGCCATCTATCAACTAGAGATATTTACCACAGCAACAGACATATTATGTAAAAAAAAACGATTTTTGGTGGTCGATGGATACAAAGAATTAGGTACTGGAACAAGAGTAAACATTCTATAGTTATTACAATATCTGAATTACTGGCATCGATGACCATAAACATCCTATACATCTATATTAAGTTAATTTATATATGTAAGAGACTTATAGAAAGTACCAACGCTAATGAGACTATATATATATATGGTATAAAGCCTATATGTTGCATGTTTTTGACGTCCTTTAGCACCATATAGAATAGTTGATAACCTAGGAGTATAACACAACAGACAGGTATTAAAATGTTGTACATTTCCCTGGGATTTCTCCAATGGACCAAAGGTTTCCCTCGAGATGTTGATAAAACAGTGACGGTAGAAGTCAGGTGTGAAGGGAAGACCCAGATGCAGACCACGTCGAATAAACAATAGTTTAATATTCCAACAGGGGCAGGAAATAGACAGGTCAAGACAGGCAGGGGTCAGAAAACCAGATGTCGGGCAACGGTACCTGACGGCAGGCAGGCTCAGGGTCTGGGTAAGGCAGAAGTCGGTAATCCAGAGGGGGGCAGCGATACAGGTCGGAAGGCAGGCTCAGGGTCAGGACAGGCAATGGTCAAAACCGGGAGGGCAAGAAAAGAGAGACTAGAAAAAGCAGGAGGTGAGACACAAAACGCTGGTTGACTCGAACAAACAAGACGAACTGTCAACAGACCAACAGAGGACACAGGTATAAATACACAGGGGATAATGGGGAAGATGGGTAACACCTGGAGGGGGGTGGAGACAATCACAGTTACAGGTGAAACAGATCAGGGTGTGACAGAAATACTGTTTGCACAGCATGTCATTTGAGGGAGTTTCTCCCTTCCTTCTCTGGTCTCCCCAGCCAGCCTCCATCGGGGCCCTATGATCGAGAGGTGACATAGTTAATCTGTCTCCGAGGCCCTCAGAAGCAGATCTGTTTAAATCACAGAGCTCAGTAAACAGTCACACCCCAAAGAGCACATGCATACTATGGCAGTGTTTCAAATGGCACCCTATTCCCTAAATAATGCACTGCTTTTAACCAGTTCCCATGGGGAATAGGGTGCTATCATTCCTTTCCGGCTAATGAAAACCAAACATGCATGAAATGATATGGAGGCCCCATGCCTTGTTATGGTTGCACTCTCACATCTCCAACTACAGCGGCATGGCTCATACTGAGCATTAAAGTGGAACTGACAGCGTTTTAACTACTTTGCAGAAACAAACAGACAACCCTAATATCAGTCATAATATCAAATGCACAAAAAAGTATCTTTATATGAGGTTTTAAAAATAGACGTGCATTGTTGGCAGAATAGATGGATGCCGTTTAAATGCACGACAAATATAATTCACCAAAACATTTCTTGGTAGTCCAAAAAATATTGCTATCAAGTTGTAAATCACAGCTGGCCTGGTACATTGTTTGTTGCCTCCATTCAGGATGCACTGTTTCAGTTTCAATGACTCAATATTTTGGACAAAAACAGACAAATGTAACTAAGTCTGGGAATGTTAATACAATCAAACTAGCAAGGGCAATGATCACAAGTCAGTCATAACGTGGCTAATAGGTTAGCGTATCTCTTTATGTAGCACGCTAGCTGCTAGGAGGATGTCATGTTATTGGAGGAGTGGGTGAGTGACTGACTTTTAACCCTCATATCGTTTTTCGTTGACTATACACAGCTAGAGATGCAGGTGTCATTTGGTTAGTTAGCAAGAACTTGAACGAGTGTTATCCAGTTAGCATATTCGCAAATTCACTCTGGCTATCTACTCCGATTTCAGAGCACTCTCTCGTCTGAGCGTGCCAGAGCGCAGAATAACTGATGAATTTACGAACGCGCAACTACCACAAAAAATATACATATAATTAGTCACGAACGATCTACATAGTATGTACAGTAACCAGATCTGCAAGGGCAAGTCAATTGGTCAGAGTGTTCTCCCATTTGTGTCTGGACGTAACTTGCTAGCAAGCTAGCCAATTGTATCCAGTTAGCTTGGGTGCTTGGTTGGGACAAGCAGTCATTGGCAGGCAAGCTGCAGAAGGACAGTAGTCTACAATTTCCCATCGTATCAGTGCAAGTTTGACAACAAACTTTCTGAAAAAGTTGCAGAGGGTTTATCGAATGTTGCTTTGTTCGATTTCAGTTCATTTTTCTCTGGCTAGCGTTAGTTGTTGATGTTGTTGTTGTAACTGAGGGAGTGAGAGCCTACCTTTTCATGGTTGTTTGATCAATACGAATGTAAACTTTTCCAAATGTAAGAGGACTCCCATGGTGTCTACATATTTGCAGAAATACATTCAAGTGTAATTTGTGGCTTTTGGTGAATGCGTTCTAAAGTCGCGTGTTGCAACTGCCTGTAAACACACAGTCCAGTTCAAAGTGAATGATGGCAGGCCCTACTACCTGTAAACACACAGTCCAGTTCAAAGTGAATGATGGCAGACTCTACTGCCTGTAAACACACAGTCCAGTTCAAAGTGAATGATGGCAGACTCTACTGCCTGTAAACACACAGTCCAGTTCAAAGTGAATGATGGCAGGCCCTACTGCCTGTAAACACACAGTCCAGTTCAAAGTGAATGATGGCAGGCCCTACTGCCTGTAAACACACAGTCCAGTCCAAAGTGAATGATGGCAGGACCAACTGCCTGTAAACACACAGTCCAGTTCAAAGTGAATGATGGCAGACCCTACTGCCTGTAAACACACAGTCCAGTTCAAAGTGAATGATGGCAGACCCTACTGCCTGTAAACACACAGTCCAGTTCAAAGTGAATGATGGCAGACTCTACTGCCTGTAAACACACAGTCCAGTTCAAAGTGAATGATGGCAGGCCCTACTGCCTGTAAACACACAGTCCAGTTCAAAGTGAACGATGGCAGGACCAACTGCCTGTAAACACACAGTCCAGTTCAAAGTGAATGATGGCAGGACCAACTGCCTGTAAACACACAGTCCAGTTCAAAGTGAATGATGGCAGACCCTACTGCCTGTAAACACACAGTCCAGTTCAAAGTGAATGATGGCTGGTCCTACTGCCTGTAAACACACAGTCCAGTTCAAAGTGAATGATGGCAGACCCTACTGCCTGTAAACACACAGTCCAGTTCATAGTGAATGATGGCAGGACCAACTGCCTGTAAACACACAGTCCAGTTCATAGTGAATGATGGCAGGACCAACTGCCTGTAAACACACAGTCCAGTTCAAAGTGAATGATGGCAGGACCAACTGCCTGTAAACACACAGTCCAGTTCAAAGTGAATGATGGCAGACCCTACTGCCTGTAAACACACAGTCCAGTTCAAAGTGAATGATGGCAGGACCAACTGCCTGTAAACACACAGTCCAGTTCAAAGTGAATGATGGTAGGCCCTACTGCCTGTAAACACACAGTCCAGTTCAAAGTGAATGATGGCAGACCCTACTGCCTGTAAACACACAGTCCAGTTCAAAGTGAATGATGGCAGACCCTACTGCCTGTAAACACACAGTCCAGTTCAAAGTGAATGATGGCAGACCCTACTGCCTGTAAACACACAGTCCAGTTCAAAGTGAATGATGGCAGGCCCTACTGCCTGTAAACACACAGTCCAGTTCAAAGTGAATGATGGCAGGACCAACTGCCTGTAAACACACAGTCCAGTTCAAAGTGAATGATGGCAGGCCCTACTGCCTGTAAACACACAGGCCAGTTCAAAGTGAATGATGGCAGGACCAACTGCCTGTAAACACACAGTCCAGTTCAAAGTGAATGATGGTAGGCCCTACTGCCTGTAAACACACAGTCCAGTTCAAAGTGAATGATGGCAGGACCAACTGCCTGTAAACACACAGTCCAGTTCAAAGTAGTGATGGTAGGCCCTACTGCCTGTAAACACACAGTCCAGTTCAAAGTGAATGATGGCAGGCCCTACTGCCTGTAAACACACAGTCCAGTTCAAAGTGAATGATGGCAGGACCAACTGCCTGTAAACACACAGTCCAGTTCAAAGTAATGATGGTAGGCCCTACTGCCTGTAAACACACAGTCCAGTTCAAAGTGAATGATGGCAGGCCCATGTGGAAAAAGGGTTATTTGCATGAAGGCCTAGTGTAGCTTTGATTGGCTACGGTGCAACGGTCTGCGTAGACTCCGGTCCTGGACGAGACAGATGTTTTTATCAGGTTTTATTTACTGAAATGTTTTTATTAATTGTCCAAACGTCCGTCCGTTTTCCCACTCTATATTACTATAGAATTTTCACAATTGCCTTAGTATACTGGTACATACACTGAACAAAAATAGGGAGCATTTTTGTCTGTAATAACGCCCTTTGTGGGGAAAAACTCATACTGATTGGCTGAGGCTGGCTCCCCAGTGAGTGGGCCTGGCTGCCCTCCCAGTGATGTGAGTGGGCCTGCACCCCTGCCCAGTCATGTGAAATCCATAGATTAGGGCCTAATTAATTTATTTTAATTGACTGATTTCCTTATATGTGGCCTCCATCCATCCTCTCCTCTTTCCATCCTCTCCTCCTTCCATACTCCCCTTCCATCCTCTCTTCCACTCCTCCCCTCCTTCCATCCTTTCCTCCTTTCCTACTTCTATCCTCTCCTCCTTCCATCCTCCCCTCCTTCCATCCACCCCTCCTTCCATCCGCTCCTCCTTCCATTCTCCCCTCCTTCCATCCTCCCCTCCTTCCCTCCCTCTCCTCCTTCCATCCTCTCCTCCTTCCATCCTCTCCTCCTTCCATCCTCCCCTCCTTCCATCCGCTCCGCCTTCCATTCTCCCCTCCTTCCATCCTCTCCTCCTTCCATCCTCTCCTCCTTCCATTCTCCCCTCCTTTCCTCCTTCCATCCTCTCCTCCATAAGAGCTACCAACACACATACACAGGTGTGCCTGTACAAACACACACTCATACACACCGATGGTCGTCGGCTCCACATCGTCTGCCAGGTAGAAATATTGAAAATACATTGAAGACAGGAACAATATCACGTATCATTTCCCCCTCCACTCCTCGACCACCTGTGGCCTCCCTCCATCCCTCTATCCTCTCCTCCAATGCTCCCATCCCTTCATCCCTTTATTTTCTCATCTCTCCACCCCACCCTCCTCACTCACTCCCTCCTCTCCTCCACTGCCTGCCTCTCTCCTCTCCTCTATTCCCTCCCTTCCTCCTCTCCTCTATTCCCTCCCTCCCTCCCTCCTCTCCTCTATTCCCTCCCTCCCTCCTCTCCTCTATTCCCTCCCTCCCTCCTCTCCTCTATTTCCTCGCCCTCCCTCTCGACCCCTCCCTCCACTACTCCACTCCCCTCCTTCCCTCCTTCCCTCCTTCCCTCCCTCCCTCCCTCCCTTTGTTTTGTACAACACCCCTCGTCATCACAAACGACTTCAAGGATGGCAGTCTCAGACTGAAGTATGTAGCAATCCATAGAGCAGGGGAATCCAGTGAGTAATCAGGCAATCCATAGAGCAGGGGAATCCAGTGAGTAATCAGGCAATCCATAGAGCAGAGGAATCCAGTGAGTAATCAGGCAATCCATAGAGCAGGGGAATCCAGTGAGTAATCAGGCAATCCATAGAGCAGAGGAATCCAGTGAGTAATCAGGCAATCCACAGAGCAGGGGAATCCAGTGAGTAATCAGGCAATCCATAGAGCAGAGGAATCCAGTGAGTAATCAGGCAATCCATAGAGCAGAGGAATCCAGTGAGTAATCAGGCAATCCATAGAGCAGAGGAATCCAGTGAGTAATCAGGCAATCCATAGAGCAGAGGAATCCAGTGAGTAATCAGGAAATCCATAGAGCAGAGGAATCCAGTGACTAATCAGGCAATCCACAGAGCAGGGGAATCCAGTGAGTAATCAGGCAATCCATAGAGCAGAGGAATCCAGTGAGTAATCAGGCAATCCATAGAGCAGAGGAATCCAGTGAGTAATCAGGCAATCCATAGAGCAGAGGAATCCAGTGAGTAATCAGGCAATCCATAGAGCAGAGGAATCCAGTGAGTAATCAGGAAATCCATAGAGCAGAGGAATCCAGTGAGTAATCAGGCAATCCATAGAGCAGAGGAATCCAGTGAGTAGTCAGGCAATCCACTGCCCCCATCCTGTACTAATAAAACAGCAACGTTGTGTCCTCTCTCCTCTACCTCCTCTCTCCTCTACCTTCTCTCTCCTCTACCTCCTCTCTTCTCTATACTGTATATATCAGATAATCATCATGAGTGCACCTGGCTGGCAGCTTTCTCCCCTCCCTCCCTCCCTCCCTCCCTCCCTCCCTCCCTCCCTCCCTCCCTCCCTCCCTCCCTCCCTCCCTCCCTCCCTCCCTCCCTCCCTCCCTCCATCCCTCCTTCCCTCCCTCCATCCCTCCCTCCCTCCCTCCCTCACCTCTCTGATTCCATCTGCTCTCTGGGTCTGCAGGAGAGCAACTCAAGTCCATTAGGAGTGTTGGGAGAAATAACCTCAGCAATGAAATGTAAGTGCTGCTTCTGAAAAAAATATAGTGATAGGAAAGCAGAAATAGTTGCTGACTGGAAAACCCAGTCTGTCGAGGTGGAGATCCAATTAAATGTGTGATTTCTCACAGGAAAGATACTATTTATAATGATCAGTACTACTGCTGTTAAGGTTCTGTAGTGCATACAAGGCCCTACCCCGCCCTCCTTTTGGCAAATCTGACCACGACTCGTCCCTTCCTATAGACAGAAATTCAAACAGGAAGTACCCGTGCTAAGGACTATTCAACATGCTAAGGACTATTCAACGCTGGTCTGATCAATCGGAATCCACACTTCAAGATTGTTTGGATCACACGGACTGGGACATGTTCCGGGTAGTCTCAATAATATCGACGTATATGCTGATTCGGTGAGTGAGTTTATAAGGAAGTGTATGGGAGATGTTGCACCCACTGTGACAATTAGAACTTATCCTAACCAGAAACCGTGGATAGATGGCAGCATTCGCGGCAAGGCGACTGGGATTATGGCAGAATACAAACAGAGTAGTCGTTCCCTCCGCAAGGCAATCAAACAAGCAAAATGTCAGTATAGAGACAAAAAGTAGTCGTAATTCAATGGCTCCGACACGAAACGTATGTTGCAGGATCTACAGACAATTAGGAACTACAAAAGAAAAACCAGCCACGTCACGGACACCGACATCTTGCTTCCAGACAAACTATACACCTTCTATACCTGCATTGAGGATAATACAGTGCCACCAACGCGGCCTGCTACCAAGGACTGTGGGCTCTCCTTCTCCGTGGCCGACGTGAGTAAGGCATTTAAACGTGTTATCCCTCGCAAGGCTGCCGGCCTAGACGGCATCCCTAGCCGCGTCTTCAGAGCATGCGCAGACCAGCTGCCTGGTGTGTTTAAGGACATATTCAATCTCTCCCTATCCCAGTCTGCTGTCCCCACATGCTTCAAGATCGCCACCATTGTTCTTGTACCCAAGAAAGCAAAGGTAACTGAGCTAAACGACAAGTTTGCAGACAACACAACAGTAGTAGGCTTGATTACCAACTACAACGAGAGCCTACAGGGAGGTGGTGAGGGCTCTTGGAGTGTGGTGTCAGGAAAATAACCTCTCACTCAACGTCAGCAAAACAAAGGAGATGATCGTGGACTTCAGGAAAGAGCAGAGGGAGCACCCCCCTATCCTCATCAATAGGACAGCAGATCAAAAAGATCATCAAGGACAACACCACCCGAGCCACCACCCGAGCCTGTTCACCACGTTACCATCCAGAAGGCGAGGTCAGTACAGGTGCATCAAAGCTGGGTGTAGTTGGTGTAGTTGACCTGCCAAAAATGATGCCAATGTGGCCGTGGTTATCATTCCACTGATGTTTCTTTCTAAGATTACCTAGTTTTGCAAACTTCTGTGACGATTAGTCTAGTTCAGGCCTGCTTTGGTAAATTACTACTCAATACTCTAAATGGAATGTACTCCTATAGGTCTACTGTAAATGGGTTGTACTCTATAGGTCTACTGTAAATGGAATGTACTCCTATTGGTCTACTGTAAATGGGATGTATTCCTATAGGTCTACTGTAAATGGGATATAATCCTCTATAGGTCTACTGTAAATGGGATGTGATCCTCTATAGGTCTACTGTAAATGGAATGTACTCTATAGATCTACTGTAAATGGGATGTAATCCTCTATAGGTCTACTGTAAATGGGATGTAATCCTCTATAGGTCTACTGTAAATGGGATGTATGCCTATTGGTCTACTGTAAATGGGATGTACTCCTATATGGATACTGTAATTTGGATGTGATCCTCTATAGGTCTACTGTAAATGGGATGTGACCCTCTATAGGTCTACTGTAAATGGGATGTGATCCTCTATAGGTCTACTGTAAATGGAATGTGATCCTCTATAGGTCTACTGTAAATGGAATGTGATCCTCTATAGGTCTACTGATCCTCTACAGGTCTACTGTAAATGGGATGTGATCCTCTATAGGTCTACTGTAAATGGAATGTGATCCTCTATAGGTCTACTGTAAATGGAATGTGATCCTCTATAGGTTTACTGTAAATGGGATGGGATCCTCTATAGGTCTACTGTAAATGGGATGTGATCCTCTATAGGTCTACTGTAAATGGGATGTGATCCTCTATAGGTCTACTGTAAATGGGATGTGATTCTCTATAGGTCTACTGTAAATGGGATGTGATCCTCTATAGGTCTACTGTAAATGGGATGTGATCCTCTATAGGTCTACTGTAAATGGGATGTGATCCTCTATAGGTCTACTGTAAATGGGATGTGATCCTCTATAGGTCTACTGTAAATGGGATGTGATCTCTATAGGTCTACTGTAAATGGGATGTGATCCTCTATAGGTCTACTGTAAATGGGATGTGATCCTCTATAGGTCTACTGTAAATGGGATGTGATCCTCTATAGGTCTACTGTAAATGGGATGTGATCCTCTATAGGTCTACTGTAAATGGAATAGCCTTCTGCTCCCCCTCTCCGATAGAGTGGTTGATGAAAAAACGAAAGTGACACGCTGAAAGTGACACTGGGTGGGTTGCACCAACATGGATTAACTGTTAAACTGGGTTAAATCAAGACTTAGCTATTATTCTTGTTGCACCAAACTTTAAACCTAGTTTTAAATGAATCCTAGTTAAATTAAATCCTTCCTCTAAGTTTAGTTTTCCCTTTAAATTGAATATATACTTATTTTGGAGATTCATTCTAAACTGCCATTTGAGGTGGTTTAACTGCTAAAATTGCAGCATATCTACTGTGGAGAGACTAAAACGACAGAGTTCCTCAGAGAATAACTAGAGGCAGGTTGAATCCTGTTATTTTATGATAATGATGAGTTTTCAAGGAGATATCGCATCTCCAAGGACTCTGTAATGCAACCGGAAGAGAGGTTGGACCAACCGTTAAGCATTTTTTTTATAAGAAACATTAACGTGTTGAAAATTCCAAATTGTTTGCATTGTCAATTTATGCAAAGCTCTCACAGACACACTTACCCCACCAAACATGCCACCAGGAGTCTTTACACAGTCCCCAAATCCAGAACAAATTCAAAAAAGCTTGCAGTATTATACACTGTAGAGACATTATTGCATGGAACTCCCTTCCATCTCATATTGCTCAAATGAACAGCAAACCTGGTTTAAAATAAACAGATAAAGCAACACCGCCTCTCCCCTATTTGACCTAGATAGTTTGTGTGTATGTATTGATACAGTAATGTAGGCTATGTTTTCCATTTTTAAATGTATGTAGTTCTGTCCTTGAGCTGTTGTCTATTAATGTTCGGTACTATGTCATGTTTCATATTCTGCGTGGACCCCAGGAAGAGTTGATGCTGCTTTCGCAACGTCTAATGGGGATCCTCCCGTTTCAAACCCCTAGACACCTGAAGAGAGAGAAAACAACACCTCTCATATTCTGGCAAGAGAATACGAGTGGGGACAAGACTGAAGAACACCAAATCGCTTGAGGAAGCATTGTTTTAATAAATTATTGTTCAAATAAATTATTGTTTAAATGAAATAAAAATATTGGTTTTGTACAGCAATTTATTTGAGGCTTATGATAGGCCCATCCTGATGACTTTATGCAACGTGCTGTAATGTGCTGCAACGGGACTGATAATGTTAACATTGTAGTGAAGTAGCATTCACGTTAATTTTAGTGTGCATTATCGTCATTGCTATTGACCAGTTATTTATGCTTACTAAATATTGTTGAGTTGAGTTGTCCGTCGTCATCATATGGTTTACGGAGAGGGGCAAACTGCTGGGGAATCATCTTGCATATTTTCTGGGAGCGATTACCAATTCCCTTGGACGGAGGCCACCCTCTGGTCTGTAGTAGTCCCTCCTCTCCTCTGACATATTCTTTTTGGCTTTTCAGTTTTTCCAGCCCGTCTTCATCTGTGTCTCTCTTCTCTTTAATCGCTGACGATCCATTAAATCGGTCGCATAAAACGCCCAAGCTGTCTTCCTTCTTTTTGACAGTCATGTTGTCTGTCGTTTTCTCCTCCAGTGCGTTACTAAATTCCTCCATCAGCTCTGACAAGAGGTCTTTTTCCGATGCAGAGAAATGTGAACTGCTTTGGCGTGCCGTTATCAGGTGGCTACCCAACTAATAATAAATGGCTAGATAACGTTAAGTAATAAAGTATTTTATCAAAGAAACAACAACTTTGTTGCCTCATTTGTCAAGTAGGCTAGCTATTTTGTTTCAACTCATAAAATACCTCACATATTAGTGTATCATGTTGCTTATCATTGTCTAAAACCGATAAACAAGTTTCAACTGTTCTGCCTGCGGCTATGGAACCCTGACCTGTTCACGGGATGTGCTACCTGTCCCAGACCTGCTGTTTTCAACTCTCTAGAGACAGCAGAAGCGGTAGAGATACTCTTAATGATCGGCTATGAAAAGCCAACTGACATTTACTCCTGAGGTGCTGACTTGCTGCACCCTCGACAACCACTGTGATTATTATTATTTGACCCTGCTGGTCATCTATGAACATCTTGGCCATGTTCTGTTATAATCTCCACCCGGCACAGCCAGAAGAGGACTGGCCACCTCTTATAGTCTGGTTCCTCTCTAGGTTTCTTCCTAGGTTCTGACCTTTCTAGGGAATTTTTCCTAGCCACCGTGCTTCTACACCTGCATTGCTTGCTGTTTGGGGTTTTAAGCTGGGTTTCTGTATAGCACTTTGAGATACAGTGCCTTGCGAAAGTATTCGGCCCCCTTGAACTTTGCGACCTTTTGCCACATTTCAGGCTTCAAACATAAAGATATAAAACTGTATTTTTTTGTGAAGAATCAACAAGTGGGACACAATAATGAAGTGGAACGACATTTATTGGATATTTCAAATCTTTTTAACAAATCAAAAACTGAAAAATTGGGCGTGCAAAATTATTCAGCCCCTTTACTTTCAGTGCAGCAAACTCTCTCCAGAAGTTCAGTGAGGATCTCTGAATGATCCAATGTTGACCTAAATGACTAATGATGATAAATACAATCCACCTGTGTGTAATCAAGTCTCCGTATAAATGCACCTGCACTGTGATAGTCTCAGAGGTCCGTTAAAAGCGCAGAGAGCATCATGAAGAACAAGGAACACACCAGGCAGGTCCGAGATACTGTTGTGAAGAAGTTTAAAGCCGGATTTGGATACAAAAAAGATTTCCCAAGCTTTAAACATCCCAAGGAGCACTGTGCAAGCGATAATATTGAAATGGAAGGAGTATCAGACCACTGCAAATCTACCAAGACCTGGCCGTCCCTAAACTTTCAGCTCATACAAGGAGAAGACTGATCAGAGATGCAGCCAAGAGGCCCATGATCACTCTGGATGAACTGCAGAGATCTACAGCTGAGGTGGGAGACTCTCCATAGGACAACAATCAGTCGTATATTGCACAAATCTGGCCTTTATGGAAGAGTGGCAAGAAGAAAGCCATTTCTTAAAGATATCCATAAAAAGTGTTGTTTAAAGTTTGCCACAAGCCACCTGGGAGACACACCAAACATGTGGAAGAAGGTGCTCTGGTCAGATGAAACCAAAATCGTACTTTTTGGCAACAATGCAAAACGTTATGTTTGGCGTAAAAGCAACACAGCTGAACACACCATCCCCACTGTCAAACATGGTGGTGGCAGCATCATGGTTTGGGCCTGCTTTTCTTCAGCAGGGACAGGGAAGATGGTTCAAATTGATGGGAAGATGGATAGAGCCAAATACAGGACCATTCTGGAAGAAAACCTGATGGAGTCTGCAAAAGACCTGAGACTGGGACGGAGATTTGTCTTCCAACAAGACAATGATCCAAAACATAAAGCAAAATCTACAATGGAATGGTTCAAAAATAAACATATCCAGGTGTTAGAATGGCCAAGTCAAAGTCCAGACCTGAATCCAATCGAGAATCTGTGGAAAGAACTGAAAACTGCTGTTCACAAATGCTCTCCATCCAACCTCACTGAGCTCGAGCTGTTTTGCAAGGAGGAATGGGAAAAAATGTCAGTCTCTCGATGTGCAAAACTGATAGAGACATACCCCAAGCGACTTACAGCTGTAATCGCAGCAAAAGGTGGCGCTACAAAGTATTAACTTAAGGGGGCTGAATAATTTTGCACGCCCAATTTTTCAGTTTTTGATTTGTTAAAAAAGTTTGAAATATCCAATAAATGTCGTTCCACTTCATGATTGTGTCCCACTTGTTGTTGATTCTTCACAAAAAAATACAGTTTTATATCTTTATGTTTGAAACCTGAAATGTGGCAAAAGGTTGCAAAGTTCAAGGGGGCCGAATACTTTCGCAAGGCACTGTATCAGCTGATGTAAGAAGGGCTTTATAAATACATTTGATTTGATTTGATTTAATTATAGATTTACTGATCCAGACTAAAAATTAAGTGGTGCAACACATATCTGATTAGTTATAAACCTGGATTTACAAAACCTAGATTAGCTCTAATCCTAGATTAATTTAAACCATGTCGGTGCGATGTGTTTTCCTGCCCAATCAGCATTTTCCCAGAAATCCGAAGTGATCCGTTGATTTAGGTCCCATACATAGTCAAGATGGATGATTGTGGAACTGCAGGATTTAGTATCGATTGCTCATCCGGCTGCTCGCGGATATGAAACCTTTTCAACAGCAGGCAGAACATTTGTCACTTTTAAGTACAGCTATAAAAGCCTGTTCCAATCTCTGATCTCAGCATTAAAATACAAGAAATGAAGTCAATGTAAATTATATTATTATTACAATAACATGCATAAATATTGGATTTTCCTATGAAAGTGAGTCACTATGTTACAGTTATGTTATAGATCATCCTCACACGAGGCACCATGATGCCTATTCTGTTATTGCTCGTGGATTTCATCCAACATCCAACTTCCACAACCAGCAGTAACCTACAGTGCATGTCCTTGGTTCATCAAATTCAACACCCTGCTGCTTAGCCCACGGCCCACAGTCAAACCACCGCCACAGATTGTCAGGCCAGTCAATTCGATGGATCTGTCATCACAGTGAAATGGACCAGGTTCTCTGTGGGCAGGCACACCATTGATCTGGTACAGAACACTATGACATTCATCAGGTCAGTAAATCAAACACCAAGGTGGACAGCAAGGCGGGGTCTAAAATGGCACCCTATTCCCTATATAGTGCAATACTTTTGGCCGGGTTACGCCAAAAGTAGTGCACTATATGGGGAGTAGGGTGCCATTTTGAATGCATGCCATTGATCTGGTACAGAACAGTATGATGTTAATCAGGTCTGTCAATCAAACAAGGTGGCCGCTGTCCTCAAGGTGGATGGACATTGGACAGTTTGTCTTTTTCCCACAGCGATACGGTGCTTCTGTTGACTGCTCTACTAATCATCCTCCATCTATCAGTCACTCCCTGCTGTGGTCTCGGTGCACGATCCAGCCATACGGTGTCCATATTAGGACAGTGGCTCTGACACAACCTTCAATTGACTGTCTGTGTGACTCTGTCCTATAATGGACTCTGTACAGCCAGGATCTCACCTTGATTCAGTCTTGAAATGACACAGTACAGCTCACTCATTCATGTAGAAGTGCTTCTGCTTTTGTTGACTGCTCTACTCATCACCATCGATCACTTTCTCGCTGGTGTCAACTTAGGTCATGTCTAAAAGTCCCTATGTCGTGCACTACCAAGGTTCAAAAGTAGTGCACTAAAATTGAACCCTATTCCCTAGGAAGTGCTCTGGTGTCAATTTTGGTAATGTCTGAAATGACCCTTATTCCCTATGTAGTGTCCTGCTTTCATTTAAGGCTACATCTGAAATGGCCCCCTATTCCCTATGTAGTGCCCTGCTGAAGTCTTCCCTTCAGTCATTCCTGATACGGAAAACTTTTTTTTAAGGAACTTGTCAATTCCGCTTGTATCCATTCGCTGGCATGTCAGAGTCACAGAGTCCCTGGGCTTTGCATATCTTACACGCTCCCTGATTACGACAGCCAGTAGCAGAAGCAGCCATCCGCCGTGGAGACCGCAGCAGGCTCCCAGATTTACACCACGGCCCCGGGGCAATGGCATTACATGAGACATTGGCAGGAAAAGCCTGGTCTACATGAAAGACATTGTCCACGGGATCCCTGCTGCAGCCAACAGAAACCACCAGGGTGCCGTGAGCCACGTATTTCCACCACACTAGATTGTGGGTCTGTGGGTTAGGATAGACCATTAGGAGATGCCTGCAGCCTGGGGGTGTGTGAAATCATTTTCACTGACAGATGGAACTGGACGAATAACTGGAAGACTGCATCTTACCAGGTAAAGGGTACCATCCTACCTGGACATTTTTCTATGTTTTGGTGTCTTACAGGATATTTGTGTTTGTACCACAGCAATGTTGAATGCTCGTTTCTGATTGGTTAGAAGGGTATTCTAGAATGGACATTAAAACCAGATATCGGGACAGTTGGAAAAGATATCGGGACACCTGGAAAAGATATCGGGACACCTTGCAGTCATGACGCAATATGTGCCCACATATGCAGACCGTACTTGCTACAAAGTCACAGAAAGCTAAACCAACAACCACATAAACCGAAATTGGATACATTGTAAACACAGGTCCAATGAAGAAACACTTAGATAACATTAGCTAGCTTGCTTGCATCGATTTGTTTTTGCAGATGGTCATTTTTTGGGAGCATCTGATGACCTAACGTGGTGAGTGATGAACATTCATTTCTCCGGTCCCTATGTTGCTGGGTGGTTTCCATAAATATCGAACTAATCAAATGAACGACTGGGTCGCGTCTCTAGCAACTGAAAGATGAGAAAGTATGAATTTGTTTTTAAAAATAAAAATATATACATATTTTTTTCTTTGGCAACTGTGGTATAAGCGGGATAAACGCCTCAGTTCTGTACATTATCTTGGCAAAATGAGCTGCGTCGTCCATTATTTACAAGGTAATGTACAGAACATCAGCGTTTATCCCTTACATAATATAGCATTATATTGTACTACTGTATTACAGTTAAACTTTCACAAACAACATGTCAGTATTGTTCTCTCTATTACAGTGAATCACAATCATGCGACAAGGAACCAGGAGAGACTGGAGATAAGGGTATGCTGATTGTGGCTACATTAATATGCAGTATGCACCTCTCAGTCTGCCTGCACACAACACTCCACTGAAGTGGATTATTTAGGCCCAGCAGGCCTCCAGCTGAGACTGGATGAGTAACGGCAAGATTCTTCATATTCATCTCACTCTCTGCAACCAACCCATTTTCCTTATTCAACGTACAGAACTCCATTCAGTAAGCCACTGTACAATTGCTCTGTATTCATTGCAGTACTGTGCAATGAGATAACAGACAACAAAAGAACCAATTTCCATTTCGATTGACAATAAGATATTGTATAATTGTACAGTAATTGTACATTAATTGTACAATGATGCAGTGCTTGCATAGGCTATTAGATTGGCTAGTGTGGGACAGAACTGAGATGGAACAGAAGTGCAGTGTGTACAAAACAGCTGTGTGATGTCATTGTTTCTGCTCTCTATGGGTGTGTGATTAGATAATTGTGCGTATTGTTTCCTGAGAAAAAAATGTATTTGAAAAAAAAAGAGACAATTAACATGCCTGGAAGAGCTACATTGAGCGCCACACACACATACACACACTTAATTGCTCTAGCTTGGTTTCAATACGGCAATGAATTGTGAACCATGTTTCTTGTCACCCAAAACCCCAAAATGTGTACAAGAATGTTCATACATTCTTCCAAATTCAGTATTTTACTCAAAATGAAGTAATATGTTCCCATAGCAACTGAGAAATACTTAATTATACTAATACAAAATTATATTAATTTTCAATTCTTCACACAGAGCACTACCCATTCACTGAACCTATTCAAAACATCGTTGCCAGTCTTAATTTCAGCTCCAGAAAAACATCTCGTTAGCAGATTGTTAAGTGGTGAACATCAATTAGCATTGTACAAAATGTTGTACAAATGCGTTGTAAATAATTGAGGGAAGGGGTGAGCAGTAATGAGCAGGTCTGGAGAAAAGTTTCAATTCGTTTTAAATCCTTTGGAAAAAGCATACATCGCAGTGAATACGTTTTCTTCACTTTATTTTTCTCACTACTGCTTTTTGTATGTAGTTGACCTTCAAAACCTACACTAATGACAGTAAGGCAACCAATCCAATGACAGTTGGTCATATTTTAACAATTTGCATCTTGTTAAACGGCTTGAATAGCTTGCATATACTGCAGGAACCATTGAACATTCCTTTAAAAACAAATGTCTTTGTTTCTCATGTTTATATCATCATTATCAAAAAATGAAGGACAGTTTCTGTGTTGTACATGGTACTTTAGCATTAAACTCTTCTTGTGTATTGAAGAGCTTTCAGTGCAGCCTTCCTTCCTGTCTGGACAACCATGGTGATTCCTTTCCACGGCTGTGACCTAATTTTCCGCTACAATTTGCTGATGATATTTCATATAAAGCTTAACAGAGAAGCAGGCTGGTTTAAAACTTTCAATATGCACTACGACTAATGTGAACTGTCACGAGTGCTGTCTGCCATTAAATACAACAGGCCCCTTTGTAGCACTGCCACCAATCCCAGTGAAATGCCATCTGGCATCACGCTGCATTAGTGACTCCACATTAAACCAGGTAGGACATGAATCTTTCACAGCTCAAGGTATACTGGGGAATGTGCAGCTCTGGTCTGGCAACACATGGACTCTATGGCCTTTTACTCTCTGCAACAACACCACCCTGCACATTTTATTATTTGCGAACTAGGAGAGATAATAATGTCTCCACTCAGACCAATGATTATCATACAGAACCCCTCCAGTACAGTACACAACCCTGGGTGATACTTACAGGAAGAGAAACAGTCCACTGTGATACAGCTCATCTGACCTGAAAAATACGTAACATAATCTGTTTCACGGAATCATGTCTCTCTCCAGATTAGAGGTTGACCGATTAATCGGAATGGCCGATTAATTAGCGACTTTTCAAGTTTTCATAACAATCGTAAATCTGTATTTTTGGACACCGATTCCGGCAATTTTTTAAAAGTTGTTGTTTTTACAGGCTCGTATTTCTGTGTGTTATTATGTTATAATTAAGTCTATGATTTGATAGAGCAGTCTGACTGCGCGATATTAGGCACCAGCAGGCTCCTAAGCATTCATTCAAACAGCACTTTAGTGCGTTTTGCCAGCAGCTCTTCGCAATGCTTCAAGTATTGTTTATGACTTCAAGCCTATCAACTCCCGGGATTAGAATGGTGTAACCGATGCTAGCTAATTAGGGGTGTGCGCTAATAGCGCCTATTAGGGGTGTGCGCTAATAGCGTTTCAAACGTCACTCGCTCTGAGACTTGGAGTAGTTGTTCCCCTTGCTCTGCATGGGTAACGCTGTTTCGAGGGTGGCTGTTGTCGATTTGTTCCTGGTTCGAGCCCGGGTAGCGGCGAGGAGAGGGATGGAAGCTATACTGTTACACTGGCAATACTAAAGTGCCTATAAGAACATCCAATAGTCAAAGGTATATGAAATACAAATGGTATAGAGGGAAATAGTCCTAGAATTCCTAGAATAACTACAACCTAAAACTTCTTATCTGGGAATATTGAAGACCCATGTTAAAAGGAACCACCAGCTTTCATATGTTCTCATGTTCTGAGCAAGGAGCTTTCTTACATGGCACATATTGCACTTTAACTTTCTTCTCCAACACTTTGTTTTTGCATTATTTAAACCAAATTGAACGTTTCATTATTTATTTGAGGCTAAATTGTTTTTATTGACGTATTATATTAAGTTAAAATAAGTGTTCATTCAGTATTGTTGTAATTGTCATTAGTACAAATTCATTTTAAAAATCCGCCGATTAATCGGTATCAGCTTTTTTTGGTCCTCCAATAATCGGTATCGGTGTTGAAAAATCATAAGCGGTATGTTTCATGATAAACAAGTCATGGTGTGATTGTGGTAACATACAGGAACTCAAGTCCTTTTGTTCTCCATATCTGTAATACCTTGATATCAAATGCCGACCGCATTACCTCCCAAGAGAATTATCTTCGTTCATCGTCACAGCCGCCGATATTCCCCCTCAATCTGACACCATGACGGCTCTCAAGGAACTACGCATATCCTGAGGCCGCTCTCCCTTTGGCAAATCAGATCAGGCCTCCATTCTGCTCCTCCCTTCCTAGAGGCAAAACCTTAAACAGGTCCCGTGTAGCTCCCCCTGACAACGGTGAGTCGAGGAAATGTCTGGTTGCGACAACCAATCATACCATCTGCATCCAAGAAGTAACCAAGAATTGTACTCGCCAACCAATCCGAGACGCCAGTGCAACCAAGAATTAACCAAGAATTGACCAATGAGGATAGAGCTATGGCGAGCCCTTTAAACGCTAGAAGAGGACCGTGGACAAATATATTTCCTCTCAGGTAATTTTGTTCGCAAGTTATCTTTCTTTTCTGAAGTAACATTAGCTGCAATATTTGGTTGTCTGCTGTTGTCATTTATCATGATCATCGATTGGAATATCTAGCAGGTAAGATCAGTGTATTAGGCTACAGTACAGTAATATGTTAGCACGGTTAACAAGATTTACAGTTTAGCTAGAGCAACACTGTCTAACGCGTTAATAAACTGGTGTTTTGACACTGACACAGGTTATCGAAGTAACATAGCTAGCTTAACGTGCGATGACTCTGACCATCAAAATAGTCTGTTAACCCCACTATTTCCATGAAGTTATTATTTTCTTGTTACCGTAGCTTGCTACATAAACAAAGTGTGATTTTATAGCTAGTAGTTATGTTTTGTCACTCAGCTCAGCATCAGCAAACCTCTCCCTTTCTCCTTTAATTAATTTAGCTAATTGGACTAGGCATAGCTATAGGGCAAACACTGTCTGGATATCAAATAGGCTAGGGTCATCATGTTAATTATGAATTAAAAAGCACAAGCGATATCCTATGCACTTGCTTATGCTGGTGTGTCTGTTTGTGGTAGAGATGATCAAGCAGCTAGAGATGACAACGTAAGTAGCTAGAGTAGACATACTTCATTTTATTGTTCCATCTATTAATCCAGTCTGCTCACTGTGATTAAAATGTATATCATTTATGCTTATTAAATACAAACTGTCCCGTTTATTTTCACAGCAGACATGGAGCCCAGCTTCAGAAAACTGCCTAAAGGAAGCCTCTTAACAGGCAGTAAGGATTCCAGGAAGCAAAGAGTTGGAATACAAACTAAATATACAGTGAGCTCCAAAAGTATTGGGATAGTGAAATGTTTGGTTCTTTTGGCTCTGTACGCCAGCACTTTGGATTTGAAATGATACTGTCAGACTGTCAGCTTTAATTTGAGGGTATTTTCATCCATATTACAACACTTTTTATTACAGCACTTTTTGTACATAGTCCCCCCATTTAAGATGAACCAAACGTATTGTGACAAATTCACTTATGTGTTTTAAAGTAGTCAAAAGTTTAGTATTTGGTCCCATATCCCTAGCACGCAATGATTACATCAAGCTTGTGACTCTGCAAACTGTTGGATGCATTTGGTTGTGTTTCAGGTTATTTTAGCCCAATAGAAATTAATGATAAATAATGTATGGTGTCATTTTGGAGTCACTTATTGTAAATGAGAATAGAACATGTTTCTAAAACCTTCTACATTAATGTGGATGCTACCAAGATTACGGATAGCCCTGATGAATTGTGAATAATGATGAGTGTATGAACTTCCGGTGCCGACAGAGATGGCCGCCTCGTTTCGCATTCCTAGGAAACTATGCAGTATTTGTTTTTTTTTCTTACATTGGTACCCCAGGTAATCTTAGGTTTTATTACATACAGTCGGGAGGCACTACTGGATATAAGAGCAACGCCAACTCACCATCATTGAGACCAGGAATACGACTTTCCCGAAGCGAATCCTGTGTTTTGCCCACCACCCAGGATCGGATCCCAGCTGGCGAACCAAAACAACGTCGCCATAAAATGTTGCTATAAAACGGTCTTCTGGTCAGGCTCCGGAGACGGGCACATCGCGCACCGCTCCCGAGCATACTACTCACCAATGTCCAGTCTCTTGACAACAAGGTTGATGAAATCCGAGCAAGGGTTGCATTCCAGAGAGACATAAGAGACTGTAACGTTCTTTGCTTCACGGAAACATGGCTCACTCGAGACACGCTTTCGGAGTCAGTAGATCCAGCTGGTTTCTTCACGCATCGCGCCGACAGAAACAATCATTTTTCTGGTAAGAAGAGGGGCGGGGGGATATGCCTTATGGTTAACGAGACGTGGTGTGATCATAACAACATACAGGAACTCAAGTCCTTCTGTTCACCTGACTTCCTCACAGTCAAATGTCGACCGCATTATCTACCAAGAGAATTCTCTTCGATTATAATCACAGCCGCATATATTTCCCCCCAAGCAGACACATCGACGGCCCTGAACAAACTTTATTTGACTCTATGTAAACTGGAAACCACATATCCTGAGGCTGCATTCATTGTATCTGTGGGCTAATCTGAAAACAAGACTCCCTAAATTCTATCAGCATAATGATTGTGCTACCAGTGCTGGTAAAACCCTGGATCAATGTTATTCTAACTTCCGCGACGCATACAAGGCCCTCCCCCACCCTCCTTTTGGAAAAGCTGACCACGACTCCATTTTGTTGCTACCAGCCAATAGACAGAAATAAAACAGGTCTGCTCAGGTCTGTTCAACGCTGGTTCAACCAATCTGATTCAACGCTTCAAGATTGCTTCGATCACGTGGATTGGGATATGTTCTACATTGCGCATTGCAACATTGACGAATACGCTGATTCAGTGAGCGAGTTTATTAGCGAGTGCATCGGCGATGTCGTACCGACAGCAACTATTAAAACATTCCCAAACCAGAAACCATGGATTGATGGCAGCAATCACGCGAAACTGAAAGCGCAAACCACTGCTTTTAACCAGGACAAGGTGACCGGAAACATGACCGAATACAAACAGTGTAGCTATTCCCTCCGCAAGTCAATCAAACAAGCTAAGCGTCAGTATAGAACCAAAGTAGAGTCGCAATTCAACGGCTCAGACACGAGAGGTATGTGGTAGGGTCTACAGTCAATCACGGATTACAAAAAGAAAACGAGCCCCGTCGCGGACCAGGATGTCTTGCTCCCAGACAGACTAAACAACTTCTTTGCTCGCTTTGAGGACAATACAGCTAAGCGTCAGTATTCCTGACGGCCTAAAGGGAGGAGGTGAGGGCCCTCGGAGTGTGGTGTCAGGAAAATAACCTCACACTCAACGTTAACAAAACAAAGGAGATGATCGTGGACTTCAGGAAACAGCAGAGGGAGCACCCCCCTATCCACATCGACGGGACAGTAGTGGAGAGGGTAGTAAGTTTTAAGTTCCTCGGCGTACACATCACGGACAAACTGAATTGGTCCACCCACACAGACAGCGTTGTGAAGAAGGAGCAGCAGCGCCTCTTCAACCTCAGGAGGCTGAAGAAATTTGGCTTGTCACCAAAAGCACTCACAAACTTCTACAGATGCACAATCGAGAGCATCCTGTCGGCTGTATCACCGCCTGGTACGGCAACTGCTCCGCCAACAACCGTAAGGCTCTCCAGAGGGTAGTGAGGTCTGCACAACGCATCACCGGGGGCAAACTACCTTCCCTTCAGGACACCTACACCACCCGATATCACAGGAAGGCCATAAAGATCATCAAGGACAACAACCACTTGAGCCACTGCCTGTTCACCCCACTATCATCCAGAAGGCGAGGTCAGTACAGGTGCATCAAAGCAGGGATGGCCATCAGACTGTTAAACAGCCACCACTAACATTGAGTGGCTGCTGCCAACATACTGACTCAACTCCAGCCACTTTAATAATGGAAAAATTGATGTATCACTAGCCACTTTAAACAATGCCACTTAATATAATGTTTACATAACCTACATTACTCATCTCATATGTATATACTGTACTCTGTACTGCATCTACTGCATCTTGCCTATGCCGTTCTGTACCATCACTCATTCATATATTTGTATGTACATATTTTTCATCCCTTTACACTTGTGTGTATAAGGTAGTTGTTGTGAAATTGTTAGGTTAGATTACTCGTTGGTTATTACTGAATTGTCGGAACTAGAAGCACAAGCATTTTGCTACACTCGCATTAACATCTGCTAACCATGTGTATGTGACAAATAAAATTTGATTTGATTTGATTTGATTGAGAAAGTTACAAACGCACAAATATCATACCCCCAAGATATGCTGTATGAAATATGGGCTATACTGAGATGTAGCTTGCAAGTAAGCATTTCATCGCACTGTTTACACCCCACAGTATTTTGTATATATGATGAATACAATACAATACATGCTCTGTGGTGTGCTGGGTATTTGGTGGCATCAATGAAGAGTGACGCAAAAAAATATGCTGCCAATCAGATGACTTTGAAGGAGTACCTGGAGGTCCCAACCCTCCATCCAGCATCCAGTCCACACCTTTACCAGCATCATTCCTCCACTCCTGTACGGACGACTCCACCACCACTGTCTGTGGCTTTGACACCTGTGCCCGGATGGGTCTCTGTCTGTGACCTCCACACTTATGCTAGGCTGTCCCTCAGTCAGCCCAATCCTCTGCTCCTTACGGGCTGGACACTCTGATGGAGCCAGCAATCAGTCGCGCTCAATTTTCAGTTAATTATATATAATTGTAATTGTTTGTGCTCAATTGTTTGTCTCTCTGTGGCGTTTATTTAACTGAATATACAGCATCGTTTGTCATTGATGTATTACTCAATAGAATTCTCCCCTTCCTCTTAATTCACTCTGAGTACTAAAGCCCTTAGCTGAATTCTCTAATTACGTTTTGATCTAATTAAGTCTTTGAATGCTCCATTGTATAAACTATTAAATTTTCCTGTGTGTGTATTATGTGCACTGATTTCAAACTATTTGACTATATTTGTTATTCTCAAGTCTTCCTCCAATTCTGTATCTTCAATTACGTTTTCGACTTGATATTAAATGTATAGATTAAGCCATATCTCTTTTTGAGATAAACAAGATTTAACTCCTGTGGTGTTTAGGCTTAACACATTTAGGTTCCCCTTCTATAAATTGGAATCCTGAAGAGGGTGAGCTCTTTGACAAAAAGAGACGGGGTTTCATAATAAAAAGTCAAGGATGATGATGACATATTTACGGGGTGAGAGGAACGAGGATTGTCGGATGAAGCCCGATGCTTTTCTACTCTCAGATTGTCACGGTAAGGAAAAGAAAGCATTTAAAAACGATTCAAGGCTAAATACAACAGCCGTGTCGGTATTCGATACAGGGTATGGGTATCGGCGAGTATGTTCCTTCTTGGTAGAAAATGCCCCCCGATTTCGCTACACTTGTTAATTTTGCGGTGGCACTACCTTGACTGATGAGCGATATCCTTGGCACAGTCGATAGAGAATGGCACTTGCAATGCCAGGGTTGTGGGTTCGAATCCCATGGGGAACCAGTATGAAAACGTATGCACTCACTACTGTAAGTAGCTATGGACAAGAGTGTCTGCTAAATGACAAAACATGTAAATAAGGACTGTTGGATATTGGTCCGACCAATTGGAAACTATGCTTCAAGATTGTTTTTATCAGGCGGATAGGAATATGGTCCGGGTTGCCTCTAAGAATTACATTGACGTGTACACTGACTCGGTGTATAGAGGATGTTGTCACCCACTGTGATGATTAGAGCTTATCCAAACCAAAAGCCGTGGATAGATGGTAGCATTCACGCAAAACTGAAAGCGTGAACCATCGCATTTAACCACGGCGAGGTGACTGGAAACATGAACGAGTACAGACAGTTGATCTATGCCTTCCGTAAGGCAATCACACACGAGATGTATGTGGCACGGACTCAAGACAATAACAGATTATAAAGGGAAAACCAGCCACGACACCGACGCCATGCTCCCAGACAAGCTAAACACCTTCTTTGCCCGCTTCGAGGAAAGCACAGTACCACCAACACGAGG
Source organism: Oncorhynchus clarkii lewisi (assembly GCF_045791955.1). Lineage (NCBI taxonomy): Eukaryota > Metazoa > Chordata > Actinopteri > Salmoniformes > Salmonidae > Oncorhynchus > Oncorhynchus clarkii. The sequence goes on from NC_092165.1 coordinate 12,087,535, forward strand.
AGGACCGTGGGCTCTCGTTCTCCGACATGAATAAGACATTAATGCGTGTTAACCCTCGCAAGGTTGCCAGCCCAGGAGGCATCCGGGCCCATTAAAAAAACAAATGATTCACATTTAAAAAAACAAAAAACAATATTTTCTAACGGGGCTATACATTTGGGGTTTCTTCTCACCTGCTCATTCCGTTTCTCTGAAATTGATAAATGGTTAAAAAAAGTAAGGGCCGTGTCCATAGAGACATATACCAGCTCTACTGGTAGTACTGCTACTACCAGCGGTACAACACCTGTACCTGTCGAGGACACAAGTTGTTCTGCTTCCACGAGCACATCCAATGCACATCCATCAGTAAATCTACATTTGTTGTTAACCCAGCTAGCATGGACACAGACAGTTGTGAATCTGATGCACCCGAAGGGCTACTGCCCCCTTACCCGGGAAAGCACCGAACAACAGACAGGGACGTTGGACAATCGAAGAGGCGCGAATATGATGAGAACTACATTGATTTGGGGTTCACTTATATTGGGAGTAGTGCAAAAGTAGTATCTCACAACTCGATGAAACCTTCACCCTTGCGCAGACATTTAGAAACGAAACATGTCAATTTGAAATATAAGCCAGTGAATTCTATGCGTTACTGCTGGATGAGTCAACAGACGTGGCGGGCCTGGCACAGTTCCTGGTATATGTCCGTTACGATTATGGGGGTCAATTAAGGAAGACATCCTCTTCTGCAAACCCCTGGAAACCAGGACAACATGAGAGGATATTTTTAAAGTACTGGACAGCTTTGTGACATCAAATGGACTTTGGTGGTCAAGGTGTGTTGGTATCTGTACTGATGGCGCAAAATCCATGACAGGGAGACATAGTGGAGTGGTAACGTGCGTGCAAGCAGTTGCTCCTGACGCCACTTGGGTACACTGCAGCATCCACCAAGAGGATCTTGGGTACACTGCAGCATCCACCGAGAGGCTCTTGGGTACACTGCAGCATCCACCGAGAGGCTCTTGGGTACACTGCAGCATCCACCAAGAGGCTCTTGGGTACACTGCAGCATCCACCAAGAGGCTCTTGGGTACACTGCAGCATCCACCGAGAGGCTCTTGGGTACACTGCAGCATCCAGTGAGAGGCTCCTGCTGCCAAGGGAATGTCTGACAGCTTGAAAGACGTTGTGGACACTACAGTGAACATGGTTAACTTTGTTAAAGCAAGGCCCGTGAACTCTCGTGTATTTTCTGCATTATGCAATGATATGGTCAGCGACAATGTAATGCTTTTACAACATACAGAAGTGCGCTGGTCATCAAGGGGCAAAGTATTGACACATCTTTTTGAATTGAGAGACGAGCTTAAAGCTTTCTTTACTTACCATAGTTTTCACTTGTCTGACCGCTTCCATGATGACGAGTTTCTCACACAACTGGCCTATCTGGGTGATGTTTTTTCTCACCTGAATGATCTGAGTCTAGGATTACACGGACTCTCCGCAACTATATTCATTGTGCGGGACAAAATTGAAGCTATGATTAACCTGTTGGATCTCTAGGGGCGCTATTTCATTTTTGGATAAAAAACGTTCCCGTTTTAAGCGCGATATTTTGTCACGAAAAGATGCTCGACTATGCATATTCTTGACAGTTTTTGAAAGAAAACACTCTGAAGTTTCAGAATCTGCAAAGATATTGTCTGTAAGTGCCCCAGAACTCATTCTACAGGCGAAACCAAGATGATGCGTCAAGCAGGAAATGAGCAGAATCTCTGAAGCTCTGTTTTCCATTGTCTCCTTATATGGCTGTGATTGCGCAAGGAATGAGCCTACACTTTCTGTCGTTTCCCCAAGGTGTTTGCAGCATTGTGACGTATTTGTAGGCATATCATTGGAAGATTGACCATAAGAGACTACATTTTCCAAGTGTCCGCCTGGTGTCCTGCGTGGAATTCGGTGCGCAAACGCCAGCTGCTTGTACTTTTCCATTTGATTGAGGGGAGAAACCATGCTTCCACGAACGATATATCATTGAAGAGATATGTGAAAAACACCTTGAGGATTGATTCTAAACAACGTTTGCCATGTTTTCAGTCGATATTATGGAGTTCATTTGGAAAAAAGTTCGCGTTTTGAGGACTGAATTTTTCGTTTTTTTTTTGGTAGCCAAATGTGATGTACAAAACGGAGCTATTTCTAATACACAAAGAATATTTTTTGGAAAAACTGAGCATCTGCTATCTAACTGAGAGTCTCCTCATTGAAAACATCCGAAGTTCTTCAAAGGTAAATTATTTTATTTGAAGGCTTTTATGTTTTTGTTGAAATCTTGCGTGCTGGATGCTAACGCTAATGCTAACGCTAAATGCTACGCTAGCTAGCCACTTTTACACAAATTATTGTTTTCCTATGGTTGAGAAGCATATTTTGAAAATCTGAGATGACAGTGTTGTTTACAAAAGGCTAAGCTTGAGAGATGGCATATTTATTTCATTTCATTTGCGATTTTCATGAATAGTTAACGTTGCGTTATGGTAATGAGCTTAGGTCTGTAAATAGAATCCCGGATCCGGGTTTGGTCGACGCAACAGGTTAAGAAGTTGGAGCTTTTCTCTGTCTGAATTAACAAGGACAACACACAGGTCTTTCCATCATTGTATGATTTTTTGTGTGCAAATGAACTCAAGCTTATGGACAATGTCAAATGTAATATAGCGAAGCACCTGAGTGAGCTGGGTGCGCAATTATGCAGGTACTTTCCCGAAGCGGATTACACAAACAACTGGATACGTTATCCCTTTCATGCCCTGCCTCCAGTTCACTTACTGACATGTGAACAAGAGAGCTTCATCTAAATTGAAACTAACGTTTCTGTGAAAATGTAATTGAATTAGAAGCCACTGCCAGATTTCTGGATTGGGCTGCGTTCAGATTATCCTGCCTTGGCATATCGGGCTGTTAAGACACTGATACCCTTTGTAACCACGTACCTACGTGCTCACTAGCATGAAAACTAAATACAGGCACAGACTGTGTGTGGAAAATGATTTAAGACTGAGACTCTCCAATACAACCCAACATTGCAGAGTTATGTGCATCCTTTCCAGCACAACCTTCTCATTAACCTGTGGTGAGTTATTCACAATTTTTTATGAACAAATAAAGTTTTATATGTAAGATGGCTAAATAAAGAGCAAAATTATTGATCACTATTATAGTATTATTTGTTCCCTGGTCCTACAAGAGCTCTTTGTCACTTCCCACGAGCCGGGTTGTGACAAAAACTCACACTCATTCTTATGTTTAATAAATTTATCGTATAGAGTGTGTGTGGCAGGCTTACAATGATGGCAAAAAGCAACATTTGAGAGTGCGCTGACCCTGGTGCTAGAGGGGGTACGCAGCTGGAGGTTGAAAATTTGAAGGGGTACGGGACTATAAAAAGTTTGCCCACTACAATTTGCATACCACCACAACAGCTCCACGGATGATGCAATCGCGCTACACACTGCCCTATCCCATCTGGACAAGCGGAATAGCTATGTAAGAATGCTGTTCATCGACTACAGCTCAGCGTTCGTCACCATACTGGGTCCTGTGTCCTGGACTTCCTGTCGGGCCGACCACGGGTGGGGCAGAAAGGCAACAACCCTCACAAACTTCTACAGATGAACCATTGAGAGCATCCTGTCAGGCTTTTACCCCTCATAATGTATGTATATACTTTATTCTAGTCAAGGCTCATCCTTTATAACTACTGTTGTACACACCTTTTCTATTCATATACTGTTCATAATGTCTATACACACCATCACATACAGTGCCTTGCGAAAGTATTCGGCCCCCTTGAACTTTGCAACCTTTTGCCACATTTCAGGCTTCAAACATAAAGATATAAAACTGTATTTTTTTGTGAAGAATCAACAACAAGTGGGACACAATCATGAAGTGGAACGACATTTATTGAATAATTTTGCACGCCCAATTTTTTCGAGTTTTTGATTTGTTAAAAAAGTTTGAAATATCCAATAAATGTTGTTCCACTTCATGATTGTGTCCCACTTGTTGTTGATTCTTCACAAAAAAATACAGTTTTATATCTTTATGTTTGAAGCCTGAAATGTGGCAAAAGGTCGCAAAGTTCAAGGGGGCCGAATACTTTCGCAAGGCACTGTACATATACTGCATATTTATATTCCGGACTCTGACATTTCTCGTTCTGGATTTGCATGTATTGACTTGTATTGTTATGTATTACTGTACTGTTGAAGCTAGAAACGTAAGCACGTCACTACAGAAATGAGGTAGGAGAGAGAGGAGAGAAACACCAAAGGATCCATTTAATCACCAGCAGTAAGATTTAGGATGGTGATTAAAGTAAAACAAAGAGCCGTTTCCCCTCTACCTCTGAAGTAGTGACGACCGGCCAGAGAAAGAGAGAAAGAGAGAGAGAGTGAGCTTTAGGCCAGTAAAGTGGATGCTTTATTGACCTGCTGCCTGCCCCCCTCCCCTCCCCTCCCCCCATCTCCCCTCCCCCATCTCCTCTCCTCTCTCCTCTCCTCTCCTCTCCTCTCCTCTCCTCTCCTCTCCTCTCCTCTCCTCCACCTCTCCTCCACCTCTCCTCCCATCTACTCTCCCCTCCCATCTACTCTTCTCAACTCTGGTCTGTCTGCGCTCTAGTCCAGCAGCTCTGCTCCCATTAGAGCCTCTCCTCTCCCCTCCCATCTCCTCCCCTCCCCTCGCCTCTAGTCTGTCTGCTCTCTGGTCCTGCTGCTCTGCTCCCATTAGAGCCTCTCCTCTCCCCTCCCATCTCCTCCCCTCCCCTCGCCTCTGGTCTGTCTGCTCTCTGGTCCAGCTGCTCTGCTCCCATTAGAGCCTCTCCTCTCTGGCAGGTGTCACCCTGTACCAGATGCATGGCCGTCTCCCAGAGCCCTTCCTGTCCCATCATTAAGCCATCGACGCTGCATCACTGGGGACAGAGAGAAAACAGGCTGTGGCAGGAATAATCCTGCTGCTAACCTGTCCAAATGAATAATACATGGGCCTGCCAGACAAATGTTAAACAAAGCAGGAGCAGACAACCAAGAGAGAGATGGAGAGATATGGAGCGAGAGAGGGAGAGAGAGAGAGAGAGAGAGAGAGAGAGAGAGAGCGACCAGAGGGAAAGAGAGGGATGGACTCCTCCTCGTCAACCTTAGTATGCAGAAAGGTGCTCTCTCTCCTCTCCTCTTCCCTTTGAGCTGAGCTCAACCTTGTTAGGATACAGAGGTGGGTCCTCAGGGCTGACTCCTCCTATCTGTTAGGATACAGAGTTGGGTCCTCAGTGCTGACTCCTCCTATCTGTTAGGATACAGAGGTGGGTCCTCAGGGCTGACTCCTCCTATCTGTTAGGATAGATAGCTGGGTCCTTGACTGTTTTTCTCTGCTTCTGCTGCTAATACTACTAGTACTCAAGGATCTAGTGTGAACTACAACCAACACATCAACAAGGAGGAGAGATGCTTGTGTTAGTTTTGTTCGTTTCTGATTGAGAAAAAAGCATAACATGAGCAAAAAGCGTAAGATGGCGTTTTGATCGTTTCCTGCTTACCATCTTTTCAGGAATTCCAGAAGGCAATAACATTAATTCATGTTTTGATGGGTTAATTCACAGATGAATCATCTGCAGTATAAATGTTTGTAGATTTGGGCATACAAAGCACAGAAAACCATCCATTATTGATTTACCACAACAAACAGTACAATTAACTGCCAAAAGAACACAGCCTTAAGCTACTGAGTTGACGGCTGTGAGAAGCCAAGTTAGGCAACCCACTGGGTCGAGCAACATTGTACTTCCTTACATTTTCCATTAAGCATTAATGCAGGGATGTTAAACTCTTGTGATTGTTAGCGAGATGGACAGTCAAGAAAGTGTTTGAATATAGGTCTGTTATTATTTCTACACAGTTTAGATTTGGTTTTAGTCATTTTAAAGTAAATTGAGTTCTACATTTTTCTTTTTACTAAAACCACCCACGGGCTGGATTGGACCGCTGTATGTTTGACACCCCTGCATGAATAAAGAGTGACGTCAACACATTTCCTACACAACCCTGTGTGAGACAATCCGATTGGGCTGTCAAACGGTGAGTATGTTTACATGGACACTAATAATTCAATATTAAACGTATTATGGCAGTAGGCTGAGTACGGCTATAGTAATGTAAACACTTTACTCTGCTTATCTTAATCAGTGTAAGGTCAAAATCGAAGTCAGCATACACCAATTAAAACATCCTGGTAGTAGGACATGTGAATAATCGGCACTCCAGCTGTGTATGTGCCAGCACCGGTAGTGCAAGCCCTCCTCTAATGCGCGACTGAAGTGAGTTCTGAAAAACTTGAAGTGTGCATCTTCGAAATAGTTTTCACATGCAAAACTTTATTTGTCGCAAAAATTCCATCGCTGTGGTGGAACGTTTATTTTGAGTGCTGATTTTCTGCTTTTTATCAAAGTCCCATCAGGTAGCCTGATTTTAAGATGCATCTATGTAAACATGATTATTAGAAATCGCTCTTCTTGCAAAGCATGTCAACGTTTTAAACAAACTATTACATGAATCTGACTATCCACAATAAGGGGATTATTGTGTGCATGTAACTATACTCAGAGTCTGATATGGGAAGCCGGAATCCAAACCAACAAGACTTATGCTCTGCAACGACGTCTGTTCTGCACTATCTGTGTCAGACCAGACATGATTTGGAAACCCAGTGACAGTGGTTGGTTGACCCATTTTTCCCTCCTTCCCTGCCCAGTGTTTCTTTTAGAAAAGATAATAAGGACATGATTGGCAGTCTCTAGCTGTCTGGTGGTGGCTTTTCAGTCCTCTATTGTCCAGTCTCTTTTCTCTCCGGCTTTTTCTGTACCTTAATACGATTTGATTGAATGATTTGATTATTATTATCGTGTCATGTATCTTCAGGGTGCCCAGCCCATATGGGCTTATAAGACATTGTATTTACTGTTGCAAAATAAAATGATCATGTCTCTCTATACAGTATGCAGACATCACTTCATTAGTCGTCTTCGTTCCTAGATGGAACATAAGGATTCCACGAGACGACGCCACTGCTGCCGATCTTCTGCCTTTTTTGGGGAATGGTTTTCCATGACACACCACTGTCCTTCATCTCCTTCTCCGCGTCCCTTCGCCAGGTTTCTTTAGGGCGGCCATGCATTAGGGCGGTCATGCCCAATGAAGGGCTGTCTTAGTCTTCTAAACAGTCTGGATGTCACCTTCCAGCGTTCCGAGCCAAACACAAGCACACTGAGGACATTACCATTGAACAGGCAGAGTTTGGTTTTGATGTTGCGGTGTTTTGATTTGGTTTTTAACATGCCGAAAGTGTAGGTTGCTTTAATGATATGGGTGTTGACATCCTTTTCTGAATCTCCGTCATCAGTGGCCTTGCTGCCTAGGAAGAAGAAGTGGCCTTGTGGTTTTTCCCTCGTGACCTTGGTTTTCTTTTCATTGATTTTCCAACCAATTTGGAGGGATGTGTTCGTGAAGTTGTCAACCTTTTCTTGCATGTGTAGGCCATCATTGTAAATAAGAATTTGTCCTTTAAACTGACACGCCTAGTTAAATAAAGGTTCAATTAAAGAATAGACCATGTCAGATAGTCTGCTGGAGCACAGGGTGATGTCATCTTCATAAGCCAGGTCTCCAGAGTTGAGATGAGTGTCCATCTGATGCCCCTATTTCCATTTTTGTATTTTTTTGAACATGTTTGAAAAACACAAAATGGTGTCTCCAGTAACCTACAGTAGGAGACGTTAGGACTTCATTTGAAAGCTCCTCTATTCCTCAAGCCATTCTCGTTTTTGTTTTCTAACAGCCTTCCTAACTATTCAATAGTACAGTTTCATTCAGGAATGAGGTTGAGGTGTATCCAGACCTGCACATCTCTATTTCAAATCCATTCTTTAAGTATAATTTAAGAAGCAATCATCAAACACGGAAGGGATAGTGTTGCCTGTAACGATCTTCGTCTTCATCGGATGAGGAGTAGGAAGGATCGGACCAAAACACAGCGTGGTAAGTGTCCATGATCATTTATTAACACAGAACACGAAAATACAAAATAACAAAGTAAATGTAAGAAATAAAAATCGAAACAGTCCTGAAAGGTGAAAACACAAGACAGGAAACAACTACCCACAAACACCAGGGGGGAAAAGGCTACCTAAGTATGGTTCTCAATCAGAGACAACGACAACGACAACTGATTGGGAACCATACCAGGCCAAACACAGAGAAAAGAAAACATAGAAAAACAACATAGAATGCCCACCGCAACTCACGCCCCGACCAAACCAAAATAGAGACATAAAAAAGGAACTAAGTTCAGGGCGTGACATTGCCTGAAAATAGGTTAGCAAAATCCTTCTTCCAGTTATTTAATACACAATTATTCTTACGTTCAAGTTCACCATTTTCCAGTATAATTTCCATAGGACGTTTCATCTTCATCTTTTTGGACCCAGTTTGTTGATTTAATTTCTACATTTCTCAGGGTTGTTACTTTGCAGTGGTTGAAGATGCAGTGCTTGGCCCCTTCTGAATCCCCTCTTATAGCTTGTTGTCAAAGACAAGTTGACACTGTTTAAACTCTCCTCTCTCAATGATTGGTCTTTACATTTGAGGAACTTCTACTCTGCAACTCTCATTGCAGACCATAAATGACTTAACTCTGTATTCCAATACGGTTTAGCAGTTTGTTGAGGTCTCTTAGGCTTGGATGATACTGACTGGACAGGTCAACACTTTTACATTGCCTCATGTAGTACATGACAGAACCAGCCGGTATGACTGATCAATATTAAATGGTGTTTTCAGACAAGCTTCCAGGTTATCAGTAAGGTCCATAAGAACAGTACAGCACATGTCAGATGAAGGAATGGTTAGGTAGGTTTCTAGGCCGTTTTTTTGTTGTTCTGATTTGCATTTGACTTAGATGAGCCTACATCCCCTTCCTTCCCAGTATAGTTTCCCATCATGAATTTCAGAAACAACAATGAATGAACATAGTATTGTCTATGGTCTCCAATCAGGCCAATACACTCAGGACCTTAACTTTCCACAAGCTCCATTGAGGTAATCACACGCAACTCCAGATATCTATTCAGACAGTCATGGGATGTTGCAATATAGTCGACGACTGCTTTTTTATTTGTTGATATTGATGTGAAATGATCATTTTGTGGTGATAATCTACCATTCAGAATGCAGCACTTGGTATCCTTTAAAATAATTCAATGAACGTTTCCTATGCCCATTTACGACCTGTGTCTAAAGCAACTCCAGGTACCGTCAACGTTTTGGTTGTGTCCAAAACAAGAATAACCATCCAAGTCAACAGTGGAGTCGCCATACAGATGAGTTTAATTTAAATAAATAATGTCTGGGTTGAGGGAATGTAATCTTCACAACTCCAGGTCCAGGTCAATACCTTCAGGATCTATTTGGCTTTCTGCTCCAAATCGTTTTTTTATGAAATTTCGATTTTCTATGAGCAGCTGCTCCAGGTTGTCACGGAGACTGTCCACCTTGCTGTTTATTAGCTTTTTCACACTTTCACATTGAGCAACTTCAATTCTTTCATTATACCGGCGGCGGTATAATCTCCATCAGGTTATTTTCCGCCATACCCGCAGCAGACTTCTCACATATGATTAACCTACTGTTTTTAAAGTCATTCAATTAACTTCAGGAAGTTTAAAAACGTCTTGTTTTCAAAGTTTTGTCTCAAAGTTTGGTACACGTTGTTCAGCACACTGTTTACCAACCCATGAAACTTACGTATGGTCTTATATAAGATTTCAAAGGTTTTAAACACTGATAACCATAGTACAGGCCTGATTGGCAACCTTATGTTGTGTGGTGGTGGCTATCATTCGTCCACTGTTGTCCAGACAGGGTGGACAACAGAAATATTTTCTCTATGGCTTTGTCTGTTCTACTTTAGTCTCCTGTTGTGTTCTGTTCTGACGTGATGCTCTTCTCTCTGCCAGGACTGTCATTAGAAGCTGGACTGGATTCACCACACAAACAACCACTGCTGTTTGTAATTCGTTCCATATTACACAATTAGACTCAATTAATGCCAGCCACTCTGAATGTGTCGCTGATGAGTTGCTCCCGCAAATGAGGGAATATGATCACAATGGAGGACGATAAGTGTGTGTGTGTGTGTGTGTGTGTGTGTAAAATGCAATACCTCACTTTTTGTTTCAGAAAAAGGCACAATGCCACACAGTAAATTAATGGCCCAAAAAATACAACCCTATTATTATAAATGAAATGGCTACGCTAATAAACAAATAAAATAAATGATATAATTGATGTTTATAGGACATGTTTTGTCACTACCATCACAAAAAATGCAATTGGCATTACGTGTGGCTGTGAATTTTCGATTAGACACCGAACCAAAACTGTCTTTGTGTTCTTAGAATTCCATCGGATATCTGACTCCATCGGAGTCGAATTCAGAAAGAACATTCATCATATTGATCTCAACATGCCTCCACTGTAATAAGTATTTTTATTTTAGGATATAATACGATATTCTGATTTCAGAGGCTTATAATAATGGTCTTCCTATAGAGCAGCTGCACCAATTGTCTGCAAATTGAGAATTATTTTCTTTCCTCCATATCTTTTCAACAGAACAGGGTGAATTATAAAATAGGGTTATTTTGTTGTCCGGACCGATCCAAACCTGATCGATCCACAGTGGTGATATAATAATTGCAATGTTCTCCCTCCAGTCTGACTGCGCTCAGAGAGATATCTTGTTAGGAGGGAGGGAGGGAGGGAGGGAGGGAGGGAGGGAGGGAGGGAGGGAGGGAGGGAGGGAGGGAGGGAGGGGAAGAGGAGGGAGAAGAGGAGGGAGAAGAGGAGAGGTAGAAGAAGGTTGATCAGGAGAGGGGTGTCTGTAAAGCCAGGCTGATAAAAGTGCTCTCTTCTGGGGCCTGGTTGTCAGGTTATCAGCCTGCTGGAGGATCAGATCATTACTGACTGAAAGAGGATGAGGCTCATCTTAAGTGTTTCCTGTTTACCTTAAGGAATAATTTCCCCTTACCTAAGGGAATTGTTTAAGGGCATTGCATAGAGGCCCTCGAATATTTCCTTAGGTAAGGGCATACTTAAGGGGTTTTAAAGTAGTTTGAAGGCATGTATGGCAGAAAGACTCCATGGTTACCATGGAGACGGCCTGACTAAAGGTCTCTTCAAAGAGATCAAATTGCTTCAGAAGATAATAAACCACATTCCTTGTAGTTGCTTTTTTCTTAACTTGTTTATATTACTTTCTAGTACGTCAAGCTATCTTACAGAGTCGCTATAACTAACTAGCCAGCTAGATTTGTAGCCAACTTCCATTGTTAAGCTAAGTAGCTAACTGGTTTTCCTTTTGTTTCCAGAGCAGATGAAAGCAACAATCACCTCCACAAATGCTGTTTACGTTGATGTCCATACTGAATTAAGCACTTAGGGGACCTCATGGGCACCCTTAACTTTTTCACTAAATTTAAGGGGAACATTTACCTTAAAATGTTTTGTGCAACTGACTTAAAGTTTAGGAAACTTTAAGGGAAAATATAAGGGGGGAATTAACTTAAGGTGTTTTATGCAACCAGGCCATGTTCTGTCTGGGTGGTGGGACATTGGAAACGGAGCTCCTCAATGGAAACGGAGCAGTTAGATCCAAGACTTATCAACGGGTGAAATACAATACAGTGTTATCACACACAGCTAGTTAATACTGGATGTTTGCTGTGATGGATCAGAGATGTGGGCTGCCATTGGACATCGCAGTGGGTTTAATAGAGAAGTGAGGCCAATATCACATCAATTGGTTATCTGCTTGTTCTCATTGATTTGAGCCATACTTTGTGATTTTCTTGGTTTACAATCTCAACATTCTACTGTGCTGTCTGAAGTTCCATTTTCATGTATTTTTTTTATTATTATTATTATTTTTCCCCCCCTTTTTCTCCCCAATTTCGTGGTATCCAATTGTTAGTAGCTACTATCTTGTCTCATCGCTACAACTCCCATACGGGCTCGGGAGAGACGAAGGTTGAAAGTCATGCGTCCTCCGATACACAACCCAACCAAGCCGCACTGCTTCTTAACACAGTGCGCATCCAACCCGGAAGCCAGCCGCACCAATGTGTGCGCACTGCGCCCGGCCCGCCACAGGAGTCGCTGGTGCGCGATGAGACAAGGACATCCCTACCGACCGAGCCCTCCCTAACCCGGACGACGCTAGGCCAATTGTGCGTCTCCCCACGGATCTCCCGGGAGCGGCCGGTTACGACAGAGCAGTACAGCGCCCTTAACCACTGCGCCACCCGGGAGGGAAGTGCCATTTCCAATTAATATCTAGTATTATGAACTGCACAAACCAGCTAGCAAGACACATAAATCAAATATCTGATCTTAAATGTCATAGAAGCGCATATGGAATATTTTGTTATGTATTTTGCCTATAGTGTAATTGTACACACTATGATGGACCCATATAATCCATTGCTCATCACAATTCTAGAGTATATCTTACCAGCTGGCTGGCGCTCCTACACACCTGGTGTTACCAGCTCTGGTAATCAGCTCCTTCTCAGCTTTGCTTCATTAACAGTCCAGCCTCACGCCAGCCAGATTCAATTGCAGGAGCATTGCAGGGTGTAATTACTCCAATCATCTCCATTAGGAGTCTGCCACACACACACACACACATACTCAAACGCGCGTACACAAACGAAGCACGCACACACACACACACACACACACACACACACACACACATTTGGCACGTGGACGCTCGCACGTGGACACGCACACACCACTCTGAAGCCCAAAAAGTTACAGCTGTCGGAACATGTTTCCTGTATTAGCTCTTCGATTTTATGCGACTGGCATGATGGCGTCCATTAGGTGTCAAAACAACAATTATCAAGGGTCAAAGTGTTAAACAAAATGGCTTCTAACCGATTAATTCACTTGTATAGACACACAATGGCCTCTGTTTCACAGTGACCATTTTAATGGAGGTTAATGCAAAGCAGGCAGTTTCTCATGATGTTCACATTACTTAAGGGGGATAAGGAAACTGTGTCACTGTCGGGTCGACAGATTGACTTTTAATCAGTGGAGAATGTGCTTTTGGTGTGCGTTTTGAGTCGCAATGGAGGCCACACACACAGGTGAGGAGATGGGAGCAATCCCAATTCCCAATCTGTCTTCTTTGGTGTGTCCAGACGAAAGATCACTCACCCGGCTTCTGTGTGATCCGTCAATAGGACTTTTAGAAAGGGACGCGACCACGCCAGATCAGTCACAATGTCGTGAGGGCGCATAGGACCATCTCATCAGGATGTCATTGGGATGTCATGGACGGGGATGTATGGGGAAGAGGTGTACACATGCATACTCACTTCTTACTTTGTGTGTATTCACACTGTAAAGAGATTTCAAATCGCTACCTGCAGTATTGACCTTCAAGCGATGTCCATCCTTGATTTAGTATTGTTGCCGCACACACACAGACACAAACACACACAAATGCACACACTCCTTGCCAAACCTGGCGTTGATGAGCGGCTCTGATGAGGACCTCCAGCACCACATCGCTGAGCCATATGAAACACCTCAGTGTACAGCCTCAGCCAGTCCCTCTAATCAACTTCCACTGTCATTAAAAACTCACACAGGGAGAAGAGAGAGAGAGAGATGAGGTATCACACTCCATTCAAGCAAATGTAGCTTGGGAGTTCAGTGGATGGAAAAAGAGTGTCATCTAGTAGTAGGTGAATTCATCCACTGTCATAAAAAACCTGGAGAGAAAGACAGATACATCTTCGTTCCAGCAATGGCCTCTCAAGAGGTTGTCACTGGTTACCATAGCCACAAAGTCAAAACGGGCTATAAACTTAAAAATTCATGACACCAACCATTTGCTTTTTGGTCTTAATTTAAGGTTAAGGTTAGGCATAAGGTTAGCAGTGTGGTTAAGGTTAGGGTTGAAGTCAGATTCTAAGAATAGACATTTTAGAAATGGGTGGGGTTTAGCCATACTTCTGGCCCTTCTTTGGACACTATGTTAACAACCCTCCAGACGAGCTTCAATGCCATACAACTCTCCTTCCGTGGCCTCCAACTGCTCATAAATACAAGTAAAACTAAATGCACGCGTTTCAACTGATCGCTGCATGCACCTGCCCGCCCGTCCAGCATCACTAATCTGGACGGCTCTGACTTAGAATATGTGGACAACTACAAGTACCTTGGTGTCTGGTTAGACTGTAAACTCTCCTTCCAGACTCACATCAAACATCTCCAATCCAAAGTTAAATCTAGAATTGGCTTCCTATTTCGCAACAAAGCATCCTTCACTCATGCTGCCAAACTGTACGCTCTCGTTGGCTGGCCCTCACTTCATACTCGTCGCCAAACCCACTAGCTCCAGGTCATCTACAAGACCCTGCTAGGTAAAGTCCCCCCTTATCTCAGCTCGCTGGTCACCATAGCAGCACCCACCTGTAGCACGCGCTCCAGCAGGTATATCTCTCTGGTCACACCCAAAACCAATTCTTCCTTTGGCCGCCTCTCCTTCCAGTTCTCTGCTGCCAATGACTGGAACGAACTACAAAAATCTCTAAAACTGGAAACACTTATCTCCCTCACTAGCTTTAAGCACCAGCTGTCAAAGCAGCTCACAGATTACTGCACCTGTACATAGCCCATCTATAATTTAGCCCAAACAACTACCTCTTCCCTTACTGTATGTATTTATTTATTTATTTTGCTCCTTTGCACCCCATTATTTCTATTTCTACTTTGCACATTCTTCCACTGCAAATCTACCATTCCAGTGTTTTACTTGCTATATTGTATTTACTTCGCCACCATGGCCTTTTTTTTGCCTTTACCTCCCTTATCTCACCTCATTTGCTCACATCGTATATAGACTTATTTTTCTACTGTAGTATTGACTGTATGTTTGTTTTACTCCATGTGTAACTCTGTGTTGTACGTGTCAAACTGCTTTGCTTTATCTTGGCCAGGTCGCAATTGTAAATGAGAACGTGTTCTCAACTTGCCTACCTGGTTAAATAAAGGTGAAAAAAAATATATAAATACATATGACATGGCTGTGGTAACTAGTGAATACCTGCTCAAGTTCGTGATGAAGCTTGGGTGAATGAGTACAGGCAATGCTACACCCACATGAATATAAGATGATGATGTCATAGTTAGATATTTTCCTGATTGGGTCACATGGTCAGGAAATCAACTGGTCCTACTCATATAGGTGATACAAGAGACCTTGGAAAGTGTATTTTACAAGGTTGTACAAGTTTTCTCTCCAATGTCTTTTACATGGCCTGTACAGTATAGCTTGGTTATACATGATTGTAATTTTCGAGCCAGTTGTTTCACAAGATAATGTATGCTACCCATACATATTGTGAAAATCAATTACTTTAACGACATATGAAGAAGCACAGGCACAAAGCCTAGGATTTGGATCACAGTAATTGATTGTTAATATGCTTCACTAAAGTGGATCTTTAAGGGGATCAGCTTAGCGACAAATGAGATGCCTCCTACCAGGCGGTAAACTGTCAGATAATGAATTTATCATTCACCTTGATTATACTTCCGCTATTACTTCAGCTATCTCATGGTCTTAAGAAGATCTAGCACTCCACATGCAAAATGCCACCGCCCTATCCCTTTCATTACTCACACATACAATTAAACAAGCTTGCACAAGTGTGACTTGGTTACTTGTAAGTAATTGAGTTGAGGTAATTGCTGGTTCTTCAGGTGCTTTAAGCCAATTCAGGCACCTTGAGAGACTACAATTCAACCACTCCTTTTCCATCTGTTGATTGCAGTTTTACTTGTAGCACTCCACAGGGAGACTGAAAAGAATTAGAAATAGCGTTTAAGAATGATTGCCTGAGAAGTTAAATGTGTGTGCGTGCGCGTGTGCATGCTTGCTTGCAATTAGCAGTATGATGGTCTCGCACTTTCCCTTCCCTGAAGCCAAAGTGCAGCAGCCAGGAACTAGGTAGGAACTAGGAACACAACATGACACAGCACTCACCCCATCACTCCGCATGCAGCAAGGTCATAAGAGATGTCGCACCCCCCTAACAGGGGTGACATTTCCTATTTTCAACACAGTTGCCACGAAAAAGGTCAGGTCTCAGGAGAGGCCATCACCAGCGGTTTGAGGCTAGGGGAAATGTCAAGAGGAAAACTCAAAGGTACCATTTTAACTTGAGCTCTCTGTCATAGAGTAGCCTGGTCGTTAGTGAAGTATAACAACTGTCATAAGCTGTTCACTGGCGTTAGGTTACGGATACTAACTTCATATGCTTCAATTCAGGCCAGCAATTTATCAGACCAGAGAACGACTGTACAGACATTGATATCTAGCATGAGACATGCTTTATCCAGCTTTATAAGTGTAGGTTCATGTATAGCCTATTTACTGTAAACCAGTACTGCTCTTTTCATCCCCTGTGCAAGATTAGCGTTAGAGGTTAGAAACTGCTGAGGAGAGGTGTGGCGGGCACTTAGTTCCCGTCAGTCCTCTAACTCCACTACAAAGTACATCTCCATAGAGAATTACTATACTGTGGTGTGATATGCTAAACTCCAGCTCTGAACCTTGCTACCTTACTGAAGGGGGGAGGGGTTTCTCCCTCTAAGGAGATGTGTAGGCTTTGACTGATTTGAACACACACAAACCCACGTGGGTGCGCACACACACACACACACACACACACACACACACACACACACACACACACACACACACACACACACACACACACACACACACACACACACACACACACACACACACACACAGATCCCTGATTGAGTTTAACTGTAATTAAGATAAATGGGTCTAGTCTAGTCGTCTGTTTAATAGAAGGCAGGCATGCTGAGTGCCTCGGCCAGGCCAGCCACTTCACCAGGCTGATGGATGAAAACTATTTTAGGACTGAAAGAACAACGTTCCCCACAAATTGCTCCCTATTCCCCATGTAGTGCACTACTTTTGACCAGGTCCCATAGGGCTCCGGTCATAAGTGGTGCACTATATAGGAAATACAGCAGGGTGCTGTTTGGGACGTACCCCAAATCTCACACATGGTGTGGTGCAGTCAGAGTCTTCCATCCCTCAGACCTCGGAGCATTAACCTGTGTGTTAGGAGTCAGAGTGCTCTATTCAGGGGGATGGCATTCTGCCGACATTGAAATGAATTGTAACGATCATCCTATTATTGGGTTAGTGGTGCAGTGGGTAGAATGATTCAGTACAAATGTTCATTCAGGTATTCTCTACCACTCAGATCTCATTGTCCCCCTGACAAATTTGAATGAATGAAATGTGTCATCCAGCTGTTTTCACGTCCCCCTGTGCAGAGTGTGTGTGTGTGTGTGTGTGTGTGTGTGTGTGTGTGTGTGTGTGTGTGTGTGTGTGTGTGTGTGTGTGTGTGTGTGTGTGTGTGTGTGTGTGTGTGTGTGTGTGTGTGTGTGTGTGTGTGTGTGTGTGTGTGTGTGTGTGTGTTACAGGTGCATTGTGCAGAAGGTCAAGTCTGTTCCCTCCACTGTATGGATTAACAGGTTCACTTCCCCCGGGGAGAAAGAGAGAAACTAAAAAATCAGTCTTTCTTTTTCTTTTCCCCTAGCTTGACTGAACATCGGGGCCTTGTTAACCAGCAGCACAGGAGGGTATTTACGTCTCTTCTATACCCATGATGGCTCACTTTACCCTGGGATGAAGCGAGAGAGATGAAGGTGTCTTGGTGGAGGTGGAGAAGGTGTATAGAGGGACTGTCTCTCTCCATCTCCCCTTCTCTCCCCCTCTTTCTCGCTCTTTCCCCCCCACTGGCTGTCTGCAAGTCACAATCGATGCTGAGTGGAGCGGTCTCACCTTGCTGGAGGCAAGTGTCCTTCACTAGCCTTTTTACCCAGGCCTCCCCCAGTGAGTGCCATGCAGAAAGCTGTTAATAAAAGGAAGGTACCACCTCCCTAGACGCTGCTCTTCCATCCCATTATCACTGTTTTCCCTCCCTGCTCCAGACTACACCAACCTGCCTTCTGGCCCTACTTCAGTGACAAGAATCTGTTAACCTCAGACTCTACCTTTCTGATCATCTCAATGTGCCGCTACGTTTTTTGTTTTTTCCACTTCTAATGGCATTGACTTTGCTGACAGCTACTTTACTGAGGTAAAATGAACTTACTTTGACTGAGATATGAGGTTGTCCCACCTAGGTATTGAAGTCGCTCTGGATAAGAGCGTCTGCTAAATAACTAAAATGTAAATATAAATTAGTGTCTATGTAACCGGTGTGAACTGGCTAGCGGTGCACGCTAGTAGCGCTTCAATCGGTGAACACTCGGTCTGAGACCGTAAAGTAGTTGTTCCCCTTGCTCTGCTCCTTTGCTCTGCTTTTGTGGAGCGATAGGTAATGATGCTTTGAAGGTGACTGTTGTCGATGTGTGAAGAGGGTCCCTGGTTCAAACGCAGGTTGGGGTGAAGAGAGGTACGGAAGAAATACTGTTACGTTGGTGCTGTGACCCGGATCACTCAATGGGCTCTGCCCAGCTGCTGGGGTTACTGCAGAGAAGGATGAGATCAAAGGGGTGTGTGAAATGGACAGCTAGT
Organism: Oncorhynchus clarkii lewisi; assembly: GCF_045791955.1. NCBI lineage: Eukaryota > Metazoa > Chordata > Actinopteri > Salmoniformes > Salmonidae > Oncorhynchus > Oncorhynchus clarkii. The sequence continues at coordinate 12,106,279 of NC_092165.1, forward strand.
TAGCGGTGAGCGCTAGTAGCATTTCAATCGGTGACATCACTCGCTCTGAGACCTTGAAGAAGTTGTTTCCCTTGTTTCCCGCGGCTTTTGTGGAGCGATAGGTAACAATGCTTCGAAGGTGGCTGTTGGGGCGAGGAGACGGACGGAAGCAATACTGTTACACCTAATCAAGTACAACACCGGTCAAGTTAACCTCTTGGATCTCTAGGGGCGCCATTTCATTTTTGGATAAAAAACGTTCCCGTTTTAAGCGCAATATTTTGTCACGAAAAGATGCTCGACTGTGCATATTATTGACCGTTTTGGAAAGAAAACACTCTGAAGTTTCAGAATCTGCAAAGATATTGTCTGCAAGTGCCCCAGAACTCATTCTACAGGCGAAACCAAGATGATACGTCAACCAGGAAATGAGCAGAATCTCTGAAGCTCTGTTTTCCATTGTCTCCTTATATGGCTGTGATTGCGCAAGGAATGAGCCTAGACTTTCTGTCGTTTCCCCAAGGTGTTTGCAGCATTGTGACGTATTTGTAGGCATATCATTGGAAGATTGACCATAAGAGACTACATTTTCCAAGTGTCCGCCTGGTGTCCCTGCGTCGAAATTGGAGCGCAAAGCCAGGTCCAATTATTTTTCCATTTGAGAGCAAGGAGAAACCAGGCTTCCACGAAGGATATATCATCGAAGAGATATGTGGAAAAACACCTTGAGGATTGATTCTAAACCACGTTTGCCATGTTTCAGTCGATATTATGGAGTTAATTTAGAAAAAAGTTCGCGTTTTGAGGGCTGAATTTTAGTTTTTTTTTTTTTTTTTTTTGGTAGCCAAATGTGATGTACAAAACGGAGCTATTTCTAATACACAAATAATCTTTTTGGAAAAACTGAGCATCTGCTATCTAACTGAGAGTCTTCTCATTGAAAACATCAGAAGTTCTTCAAAGGTAAGTTATTTTATTTGAAGGCTTTACTTGTTTTTGTGATAGTTGCCTGCTAAATGCTAACGCTAATGCTAACGCTAAATGCTACGCTAGTTAGCTACTGTTACACAAATGATTGTTTTCCTATGGTTGAAAAGCATATTTTGAAAATCTGAGATGGCAGTGTTGTTAACAAAAGACTAAGCTTGAGAGATAGCATATTTATTTCATTTAATTTGCGATTTTCATGAATAGTTAACGTTGCGTTATGGTAATGAGCTTAGGTCTATAAATAGAATCCCGGATCCGGGTTTGGTCGTCGCAACAGGTTAACAAGTCCTAAAGTATTTAGCAATATTGTATCATCCAGACACAGGCACTGTATTGGTAGATATTTCATGAGCGTTTTTTGATGAACAGCTATAATTCACTCATTATAGCTCTGACTGTCCTGTAATGTTACTCAACTAAATCATTCACTTTACAGAATCAGAGCACCAGCCAGTCTTCTGATGTGTGTCAGTGGTCACTGTTCAGAGTGCTGACAGAGAGGAAGAGGATGCTGGGAGAGTTTCTGCACCACAGCAGGTTTTTGCACAGGTCCAGATGGCTTATCGTCAGCTTTCACACACACACACACACACACACACACACACACACACACACACACACACACACACACACACACACACACACACACACACACACACACACACACACACACACACACACACACAGTGCGCAGTCAGGCACACACAACCTGACAGTGGCCTTCAAATACTGTGTGTTTGTGTGTGTGTGTGTTTGTGCGCGCAATGAGGAGAGATTCCTCTTAAAGGCAGCCAGTCCAGCCGTTACACCTCAGGCCACAGAGTCCTACAGTGGAGATAAGAGCAGCCAAGAGCAGAGCAGCCTGGATGCTGCAGTACATCTGGTGAGACATCACGCAACCACAATAGAGGAGGAGAGGAGAGAAAGGCAGGGGAAAAGAGGAAAAATATGAGAAGGAAAAGGATAAGATAGAGAGGAGAGAAAAGAGAAGAGAAGAGGGGAAAAGCGAGAGAATGAGAGAGAGAGAGAGAGAGAGAGAGAGAGAGAGAGAGAGCGAGAACGAGAGCGAGAGCGAGAGAGAGGGGAAAGGAGTGTAGGTCAGAGTATGGAGTATAGAAAGGGGGAGTAGAAGAGAGTAGAAGAGAAGGAAAGGGAGAGGAGAGAAAGGAAAGGAGAGAAAGGAAAGGGACGGGAGAGGAGAGAAGAGAAAGGGACGGGAGAGGAGAGAAGAGAAAGGGACGGGAGAGAAGAGAAAGGGACGGGAGAGAAGAGAAAGGGACAGGAGAGGAGTGAAGAGAAATGGACGGGAGAGGAGAGGAGAGAAGAGAAAGGGACGGGAGAGGAGAGAAGAGAAAGGGACGGGAGAGGAGAGAAGAGAAAAGGACGGGAAAGGAGAGAAAGGGAGAGGAGAGAAGAGAAAGGGACGGGAAAGGAGAGAAGAGAAAGGGACGGGAGAGGAGAGAAAGGGAGAGGAGAGAAGAGAAAGGGACGGGAAAGGAGAGAAGAGAAAGGGACGGAGAAAAGGACGGGAGAGGAGAGAGAAAAGGACGGGAGAGGAGAGAAAGGGAGAGGAGAGAAGAGAAAGGGACGGGAAAGGAGAGAAGAGAAAAGGACGGGAAAGGAGAGAAAGGGAGAGGAGAGAAGAGAAAGGGACGGGAAAGGAGAGAAGAGAAAGGGACGGGAGAGGAGAGAAAGGGAGAGGAGAGAAGAGAAAGGGACGGGAGAGAAGAGAAGAGAAAGGGACGGGAAAGGAGAGAAGAGAAAAGGACGGGAGAGGAGAGAAGAGAAAGGGAAGGGAGAGGAGAGAAGAGAAAGGGACGGGAGAGAAGAGAAGAGAAAGGGACGGGAGAGGAGAGGAGAAAGGAGAAAGGGAGAGGAGAGAAGAGAAAGGAATGGGAGAGGAGAGAAGAGAAAGGAATGGGAGAGAAGAGAAGAGAAAGGGACGGGAGAGGAGAGGAGAGAAGAGAAAGGGAGAGGAGAGAAGAGAAGAGAAAGGGAGAGGCGAGAAGAGAAAGGGATGGGAGAGAAGAAAAAGGGATGGGAGAGGAGAGAAGAGAAAGGGACGGGAGAGGAGAGAAGAGAAAGGGAAGGGAGAGAAGAGAAAGGGATGGGAGAGGAGAGAAGAGAAAGGGACGGGAGAGAAGAGAAAGGGATGGGAGAGAAGAGAAAGGGACGGGAGAGGAGAGAAGAGAAAGGAAAGGGAGAGAAGAGAAAGGGATGGGAGAGAAGAGAAAGGGAGAGGAGAGGAGAGAAGAGAAAGGGAGAGGAGAGAAGAGAAAGGGATGGGAGAGAAGAGAAGAGAAAGGGAGAGGAGAGAAGAGAAAGGGACGGGAGAGGAGAGGAGAGAAGAGAAAGGGACGGGAGAGGAGAGAAGAGAAAGGGACGGGAGAGGAGAGAAGAGAAAAGGACGGGAGAGGAGAGAAGAGAAAAGGACGGGAGAGGAGAGAAGAGAAAGGGACGGGAGGGGAGAGAAGAGAAAAGGACGGGAGAGGAGAGAAGAGAAAGGGACGGGAGAGGAGAGAAGAGAAAGGGAGAGGAGAGAAGAGAAAGGGATGGGAGAGAAGAGAAGAGAAAGGGAGAGGAGAGGAGAGAAGAGAAAGGGAGAGGAGAGAAGAGAAGAGAAAGGGAGAGGAGAGAAGAGAAGAGAAAGGGAGAGGAGAGAAGAGAAGAGAAAGGGACGGGAGAGAAGAGAAAGGGATGGGAGAAGAGAGAAGAGAAAGGGAGAGGAGAGAAGAGAAAGGGATGGGAGAGGAGAGAATAGAAAGGGAGGGGAGAGAAGAGAAAGGGACAGGAGAGGAGAGAAGAGAAATGGACGGGAGAGGAGAGGAGAGAAGAGAAAGGGACGGGAGAGGAGAGGAGAGAAATGGACGGGAGAGGAGAGGAGAGAAATGGACGGGAGAGGAGAGAAGAGAAATGGACGGGAGAGGAGAGGAGAGAAGAGAAAGGGACGGGAGAGGAGAGAAGAGAAAGGGACAGGAGAGGAGAGAAGAGAAAGGGACGGGAGAGGAGAGAAAGGGAGAGGAGAGAAGAGAAAGGGACGGGAGAGGAGAGAAGAGAAAGGGACGGGAGAGGAGAGAAGAGAAAGGGACGGGAGAGGAGAGAAAGGGAGAGGAGAGAAGAGAAAGGGAGTGGAGAGAAGAGAAAGGGACAAGAGAGAAGAGAAAGGGAGAGGGAGAGGAGAGAAGAGAAAGGGAGTGGAGAGAAGAGAAAGGGAAAGAGAGAAGGGAAAGGGATAGGAGAGAAGAGAAAGGGAAGGGGGGAAGAGAAAGGGAAAGAGAGTGAAGCTGAGAGGATAGATAGGGGAGAGGACAGGACCTCCCTAGGCGTTTCACAAAGCACTAGATCTGGAGCACCTGCAACACACACACACACAGAGACACACACACACACACACAGACACACACACACACACACACACACACACACACACACACACACACACACACACACACACACACACACACACACACACAGAGAGACGCACACGGAGGCACACGGAGACACACACACACACACACAGAGACACACACACACAGAGACACACACACAGAGACACACACACACAGAGACAATAACGGCTCCTCCACCTGCAGATGCTTGGCCAACAACAAGTACTCCACCTGTGTTAAAAGGCCCCAGGGACCATTATAACAAAGACAGTGTCTGCTGAAGATGCACTGTTAATGATCCACTCAAGTTCACAAAGAGTTCACTAAAACCTAAATGTAACTCCTCTGTTAGATGCAGCAGGCTACAACGTCCTTTATGAAATTGCATTGGAAGTAAAATATGAAGAGTTTCAATTTGATTTGGGGTAGAAGCAACTTAACAGAATAATCACCTGTGTCACGACTCCGACCGAAGGTGGCTCCCCTTCCCGTTCGGGTGGCGCTCGGCGGTCATCGTCGCCGGCCTACTAGCTGCCACTGATTCTTTCCTCCCCCTCCTTATGTGTTTATTGGTTACACCTGTTTTGAGTTGGTTGTAATTAGTTGGGCTTTATTAGTCAGCCGGCCCGCCCGTTTCTTTGCGCGAGGTTGATTATTGTAACCTTTGTGTTTGGTGTAGACCAACGTGTTGGTTTATGTTGGTGGAGTTTGCTGGACTGTTTTCGTCCCCCGTGTCTGGGGAATTTTCTTGAGCACCCAGTGTTTCGTGGGGTGCCGTGGTTCCCCGTGTCTGGGGCATTTGTCTTGAGCACCCAGTGTTTCGTGGGGTGGCCGTGGTTCCCCGTGTCTGGGGCATTTGTCTTGAGCACCCAGTGTTTCGTGGGGGGGCCGTTGTTCACCGTGTCTGGGGCATTTGTCTTGACCACCCAGTGTTTCGTGGGGGGGCCGTTGTTCACCGTGTCTGGGGCATTTGTCTTGAGCACCCAGTGTTTCGTCGGGTGGCCGTTGTTCACCGTGTCTGGGGCATTTGTCTTGAGCACCCAGTGTTTCGTCGGGTGGCCGTTGTTCACCGTGTCTGGGGCATTTGTCTTGAGCACCCAGTGTTTCGTCGGGTGGCCGTGGTTCACCGTGTGTACATTAAAAGAGCACTATATTGAACTCTCTGTTTTCCTGCGCCTGACTTCAAACTCCCGACACCCAGAACGTTACAACCTGGCTATGAGTTAAATTGATACACAAATGAAGAAACAGTCCATATATATTTTTCAATGGGGCTATACATTTGGGTGAGGTTTTATTCTCGCCTGAGTAGCCTCGTTTCACTGCCAAAAATTAAATTAAACCATCTAGTGTTCAGTGATATAACAACACAATGTCAAATACAGGTAGCCTCGTCAAATAATTAACATCCAATCACATTAACCGTTACTCTCTCGCGGGAAACCTTCACTCTTGCACAGACATTTAGAAATGAAACATGACCATTTGAAGAATAAGCCACAGAAGTTTTTTGAGTGAGAATAAAGATGACTTTCGAGTAGTAAGACATGTACAAACACAACAGATACCATTAATAAGAAGGGGCTAGAAGAGTCTTATATGGTGAGCTACCGAGTGGCTAGAACAGGCAAGCTCCATGCTATTGTGGAGGACTTCATTCTTCCTGCTGCCGTGGATATGGCTGGGACAATTCTGGGGGAAAAGACCAAAAAAACTATACAGACAATGCCTTCATCAGACAACACTGTGTCACGATGCATCAGTGACATGGCAGATGTTTTGAAACAATCACTGCTTCACATACAAGCCAGTGAATTCTATGCGTTACAGCTGGATGAGTCAACAGACATGGCGGGCCTGGGACAGCTCCTGGTATATGTCTGTTATGTTTGTGGGGGTCAATTAAGGAAGACATCCTCTTCTGGAAACCAGAGCAGCAGGAGAGGATATTTTTAAAGTACTGGACAGCTTTGTGACATCAAATGGACTTTGGTGGTCAAGGTGTGTTGGTATCTGTACTGATGGTGCAAAAGCCATGACAGGGAGACATAGTGGAGTGGTAACATGCGTGCAAGCAGTTGCTCCTGACGCCACTTGGGTACACTGCAGCATCCACCGAGAGGCTCTTGGGTACACTGCAGCATCCACCGAGAGGCTCTTGCTGCCAAGGGAATTTCTGACAGCTTGTAAGACGTTTTGGACACTACAGTGAAAATGGTTAACTTTGTTAAAGCAAGGCCCCTGAACTCTTTTCTGCACTATGCAATGATATGGGCAGCGACAATGTAATGCTTTTACAACATACAGAAGTACGCTGGTCATCAAGGGGCAAAGTATTGACACATCTTTTTGAATTGAGAGACGAGCTTAAAGTTTTCTTTACTGACCATAGTTTTCACTTGTCTGACCGCTTCCATGATGACGAGTTTCTCACACAACTGGCCTATCTGGGTGATGTTTTTTCTAGCCTGAATGATCTGAATCTAGGATTACAGGGACTCTCCGCAACTATATTCAATGTGTGGGACAACATTGAAGCTATGATTAAGAAGTTGGAGATCTTCTCTGTTTGAATAACAAGGACAACACACAGGTCTTTCCATCATTGCATGATTTTTGTGTGCAAATGAACTCAAGCTTACGGACAAAGTCAAATGTGATATAGCGAAGCACCTGAGTGAGCTGGGTGCGCAATTATGCAGGTACTTTCCCGAAACGGACCACACAAACAACTGGATTCGTTATCCCTTTCATGCCCTGCCTCCAGTCCACTTACCGATATCTGAACAAGAGATCCTCATCGAAGTTACAACAAGCAGTTCTGTGAAAATTGAATGTGTTCAGAAGCCACTGCCAGATTTCTAGATAGGGCAGTGCTCCGAGTTTCTTGCCTTGGCAAATCGCGCTGTTAAGAAACTGATGCCCTTTGCAACCACGTGCCTACATGAGAGTGGATTCTCAGCCCTCACTAGCATGAAAACTAAATACAGGCACAGACTGTGTGTAGAAAATGATTTTAAGACTGAGATTCTCCAAGACAACACAACATTGCAGAGTTATGTGCATCCTTTCAAGCACACCCTTCTCATTAACCTGTGGTGAGTTATTCACAATTTGACGAACAAATTAAGTTTTATATGTAAGATGGTTAAATAAAGAGCAAAATGATTGATTACTGTTATATTATTATTTGTTCCCTGGTCCGACAAGAGCTCTTTGTGACAAAAACTCACACTCAGTCTTCTGTTTAATAAATGCATCGTATAGTGTGTGTGGTAAAAACAACATCTGAGATTGCGCTGACCCTGGTGCTAGAGGGGGTACGCAGCTGGAGGTTGAATGTTTGAAGGGGTACGGGACCATAAATAGTTTGGGAACCACCGATTTAGATTATACAAAAAAAACTGTTTTTGGACTCAGATTATTCAGTGTGGTTGGCAGCCGAGGCTGGATTCTAAATGCTCAATCTCTTCTACGACTCTCCACATGCTCAGACATGCACACACACCTCCTCCATGTTACGCCCCTCACCTGCAGCATGTTTTTACTCTCCATGCATATGGTGAGGGGATTATAGACACAGTACTGTACGATCAATGTTACACACTCCCAGCCTACTTACACACTCATCTTGGTTCCCTGTGGCGCATAACGCCGATGTGTGAGTTGTTGTATTGACAGTATATTTACACGTAAGGAAAGGTTGACTATGTTTTTTTTGTTGTGGCGGTTGTTGTTCTACTGCACAGTAAGATTGTGTATTATAATTAATTGAGACAGCGTTTTTGAAAAGTTGGACGTTGAAATGGTAATGAACTCATTACACAATTATCAGTGTTTGTACAGATGTAGGATGTGAATTTGAGCCAGTTTGCTACAGCAGGAAAATAATCCTGAACCAACAGGAAATGTGAATTATTAGGATCATAATTCAGGACATTTTCGCTGGGGTTGATATATTTCTTATAAGGGAAAACCAAGTCTGAAACCTCAGAAGCCTTTTTAAACCTCAAATGCACTACAAGTTTTACATGTCCCACATTGCAGCAAAGTTATCCTGTAACAAATTAAGATTCTACATCTGTATAAAGACACGGACAAGACCGCACAATATACAAATAAACATAGCAAGTGACTTATTTGGAGAATGGATTCAATCAATCCTGCTTAAATGTAGCCTTTCATCAAAATCTTATTGTTTATTGTTTATTGTTTTCCCATAGTCATATGAATCACTGTGATTGCAGTTGTTATGGAGCCAGAACAATATTATTGTGCTGCTGCAATGTAGATTTCCCACAATGCAAGTGGGTGGAAGAAAGAGAATGAAGAGAAAAAGGGTGATAAAGAGGGAGAGAGAAAAAACTGAGAAAGACAGCCAAGATGCAAAATAACAGAGGGAGACAGAGAGAGAGAGAGAGAGAGAGAGGGAGAGGGAGAGGGAGAGAGGGAAACAGAGAAAGAGAGAGCGAGAGAGCAAGAGCAAGAGAGAGAGAGAGCGAGAGAGAGAGAGAGAGAGAGAGAGAGAGAGTCAGAGAGAAGTCATAAAAGAGAGGGAGAGGAAGCGAACGAGTAGTTCCAGAAACTGTCAAACCCACAGTAGTCGAATCCCCCTTCCAGCCAGCCTGGTCCTCGGAAAGCTAGCTGGACCTCGTCATACCACAGCAACCTGTAATTCCCCGTTGAGCTGTCCCAGACTGATGAGAAACCACTGGAGTAGAACGGGAGAGAGAGCAGGAGGGAACGGGAGTGTACAGAGGCCTTTAGCGCTGCAGGTTGACCTCTCCGCTGTACCTACATTATGTATTGCAAGTCCCAAGAAGCAATCATCTTTTTATAAATCACACCTTTCTCTCCCTGCAGACCTGCATCTCGGTAACTACCCTGGACCCCACAGATGGCCAACTGTCATATGAAACACACACACGCACCCACACGCACCCACCCACGCACGTACGAACGCACACACACACACACACACACACACACACACACACACACACACACACACACACACACACACACACACACACACACACACAGGCACATACTGAATTTGTTTGCTTGACTGACTGGTATCGACATCTACATTGCAGCAGGTCTATGACTTATGATAGCAATTCTCAGTGACAGTTAACAGGGGGGGTGAGTTATAAGAGGTTGATATCCAATTAACAGTGTCTCCCCAGGTTTAATGAGTGGTTGTAAATTCCAGGCTAATTTTAATTTGCTGTAAGTGCTCTGAACTTTGAAGGATCCTGTACTGTTGATTTACAAGTTGAGAGAGACGGATTTAACTGAAGAGACAGACAGATCGAGGGAAAGAGAGATATGGACAAAGACAGAGTGAGAGAGAAAGAGGGAGAGAGAAAGACTCAATGACTCAATTAGCGCGGCACAGCATAGCCAAACACAGGAGTCTATCAGAATTAGGTCAGGGTGATAAATGTAAATATGTGTAGTGTACTGTATGTGAATCATGTAATTGTTACATGTCCCATTTTAAAGGTCAACTCATGGTTAAGACTGGATTAGATAAATACCATTTATGACTCATAACACCATATTGCATTAATCTCACACACTGTCAGTCAGGTTGCCAGCATTATATAACTGCTGAGGAAGCTGAGATTAGGTCTCGCCGGCGCGACTGAGACAAATGACTTCAGAGCAACAAGCCTCCGAGAAATGCAGAGGATGAGTCCTGAGAAATAGAGGTAGGAGAGAAAGGAAGAGGGGGGAAAGGAGGGAGGGAAGGATGGATGGAAAGAAGGAGAGAAAGGGGAAAGCAAAGGCAAGGAACCTTTCCCGTTGTCCTGATGAGTCTGTCCTGCTCTGCTCTGTGTACAGGTCTGCTAGTCCGATGTATGTTGAGTCTTACCTTCAGAGCTGCAGTCTCTCTGGAGCAGAGAGGGAGATGATGGCTATGACTTCTGTGACCTCTGCATGCCTCAGTGAGAGGCCCTGTCATTGGCTCATTATCACGCGTGGAGAGGGAAGCTCTGGAACTAGTCAGTAGGGGAGCAGTTGTCCGGGGTGATCTCCCAGGGTGCAACGCTCCACTAAGGGATGGAGGCAATTCTAATGAAGAGTAATGATGAGGGAAACTCGGCGATCACCTGGACAAGCCAGTACAGGGAGCAGACAGCTTCACAACACCTAGACAAGACAGTACAGGGAGCAGACAGCTTCACAACACCTAGACAATACAGTACAGGGAGCAGACAGCTTCACAACACCTAGACAAGCCAGTACAGGGAGCAGACAGCTTCACAACACCTAGACAAGCCAGTACAGGGAGCAGACAGCTTCACAACACCTAGACAAGACAGTACAGGGAGCAGACAGTTTCACAACACATAGACAAGAGCCTCACGGCTACACAGCACGGCTCCCACTACTTCCTGTGGCCTCAGGCTAAACCAGGAAGGGTATTTACCAGCAGGGAAAATGTAATATAGGTAGATAACATCCAGACAGGCCCTGAGGACCACATTCTCTCTCTGACTCAGAAGCTGTTATTTTAGTGTGACGTCTGACTGAAAGTAGTCCTCTGTATCTTTCTGTTCAGTGTGAATGGGATTTTGAATGGTCTTTCTTCCCTATATTCAGTGGCCACTCAGTTACCTCAGCCCTTGCCTGACTTCCCACATCCTAATATAGATGTTGTTTTATTCCCTGGTTCTACCGATGTCAACTATATAATACCTCTGAGGCGTCCTTCCTCAAGAAGAAGCAATTGAAATTCAATAGATTTGCCATCGCAAAAAAGGTGGAACTTAGCATGTAACTCAAAAGATGCCCAAGGGGACTACTGTCACTGAGAGAGAGAGAGAGATGGTGGCAGACATTTTAGTTATTCATTTCTGCCTATTTCCACCGTACGAAATTAGAAAGTCATCGTCAAGCAATGTCCATCTCCTTTTGACTGGAAGGGACATTTCCCACTGTTCTCAATTTTGGTTCCCCATCATTTGCATTCACCGGGCACTGCCTGCAATAAAAATGTTGTTTTAAAAATACATTTCTATCTAATACCCATTTATCATAGACAAGGAAAATGCATTCAGGCCAGTCACAAATGCAATGTGGGTTGCAAATATAGCCTATGATTTTCTGCTAGTTTATAGAACATGACTCATGGTTAAACTCTTGTGGGAGACCAGTGACAACTCTACAAGCATACAATAGAATACTTGATACATTCTCCTGCTTCGAATTATGCTGTTCTGAATCCATGATAGAATGTTAAGATTGAGCAACGAAGTTTGGATTTATGGGCAACGTTTTGCTCTGAATAAAGATATCCTGGGCTTCTACAACGGCAAAGTCAACATCTCATTACTTGAGTGTTCTGTAATCGGCCACAGCAGGCAACGGTAATTTGTCATTTTACAAATTTCTATCGTAAAAAAAAAAAGTTTTCTCCAGTGACAATCTGTGCCATTACCGTGGTTAGAAAAAAGCAAACACTCTTTATTTATTGGGTTGTTAAAAGCGAGAGATATTGCCTTGGTTTTTCTACTGCAATGCAAATGACCCTGGGGTACAAACGATACCAATCTTTCCACAGACTGACAGCATAAGTCTAGCAATTTGCAACGCTTAGTTTCAGAGAGTAGGAGGATGGGAAGGGTGGAATTACTTTAATAAGGACGAGTGACAGAGGAGATCTACAGCGGTATGAAAACAGTCAGAGTCCTCCGTAACAACAACCGACTAGACAAGCAGTAGACTAATGACGGCTCTCTCTTGTAAATCCTATCTATCAGCTTTATCTAATTCAGCAACTTTTTCTATCTGAAGGTTATTCTGTAGGCATATAGTGTGGTATAACACAATACGTGTTGAATAATTCAGGGAGATACGCATCAAAACCCTTTATTAGGTAAAGAAGGGCATCCTCCTTTTCCATAAGCACAGTCTCCAGTTCAGCCCCTATATTAGCAGTGTGTTTGTGAGTTCGTTGAGATTCTCCAAACCTCTTATGGTAACCTCTTCCTCTGTAAACACAGACTCTTTTCTATTTCCCTACAGCCCAGGGTTAGTAGAGTCTCCAGGCGAACAGCTGGGCCCATAACGAACCCAGACTCAGACATAGGCTAAACCACTTGTGCTTCTCATAGCAAAGAGGCTGCTGGCCTAGCATGAATGTAGCAACGGCTTCCGTGACTTTAACAGTTGAACACTGTGCAAAGAGCTGTGTGCTACAGTAGTACTGTTATTGGGTCACGAGTTGGTTGGAAACTCAGACATTTCTTGAGACCAGAGCCATAGAGATAGATATATGACTCTGCTGGTGCTAAAATCCTGCAACAATCATTATGAAATCCATGTTGTTTTTCTCAGAAAACACTCGTGCTTTTGACAATAATGAAGTGAAGCACTTTTGCAGGCCTACTTAGTTGTCCTCCATTTTTATGATTCTGTTGAGGACAGTAAGATAAATCATGATGAAAAGTGAGAAAAATCACAGGTGGCAGAATTTACTGCAAATGCACTGATGTCGGCTTGCCTGTGCTCGGAGCCGGCTGGTTCCAAGTTCCAAAAGTGATAAAATGAAGAAAATTGATGAAATGAGAAAAAGAGAATATCACAAGATTGTGTCATATATGAAGTAATGGATTTCATTTAATAACGGGATCATAACCCTCATACAGGAAGGGGACGACGACAGCACCTCTTGTTCTAAACATGGTCTTGAAGTGTTCAGTCTGCACTACTTTTAACCAGAGCACTATGGGCCCTGGTAAATAAAAATGTCACTTCATAACAAATAGGGGTGCCATTTGGGACGAAGCCCTTGTCGATATTTGATTACACGCAGCAGCTTGACGGCTTTCAGACTTTGAAGTTCAACAGCACTGATTGAAGGTGTGTGTGTGTGTGTGTGTGTGTGTGTGTGTGTGTGTGTGTGTGTGTGTGTGTGTGTGTGTGTGTGTGTGTGTGTGTGTGTGTGTGTGTGCAAATGCGTGTGTGAAGATTTATCTGTCAGGGTAAAAACCCAGAGGGGAGATATATATTCGATTGGAGCTCTGACCGACCTGTGAGTTATTTTCACAGGCTCTGCAGGGCCGTATAGTCTACACTCCCTTATCGCAGTGCGTGCAGGCTGCTGCTGGATCGATTTAAAATGGGAACTGGTGGGTTTATCCAGAGCTTTTATCTGGTGGTCAACTTGACACTCCAAAGGATTTGAATAATTATCATTAAACCACACATAATGTTTGCTTACCTCATTTCAAAGTTCTAGACCAAGCTTTGGTTTAGAAAGAATTTCATTCCAAAGGCTTCAACGGAAAGGTTTCCATTATTTCTGTAATGATTACAGGTTTAATAGCAAACGTTGCAAAGGCCTAACACTTAAAAGCTAGATTGCATCCATCCATTTGAAAACCTCCAATATCAACAATGTAACTAATGTCTGTGCAATGAATGAAAATATTGCAAACCCCAAACTTCATTGGCAACATACAGTAACCATACATTCCAATTAAGTCCAGAGGGTTAAAAACAGCTTGCAACGTAGTTAGGCCTACATACATAGACAGTAAAAATGACAGAGTCAATTGAACTTGAAATTAAGAAAATGTGATTCTGCCACAGATAACATTCAGTCTAAAAAGAGTAAAACGTACTTTGGCAACAGTGTTTTTTTTTAGAAATGTATATGCTGAATTTAGTGTTGACATTTAACTCTGCGTCATTGCGTTTCACTCTGTACAGCAGGTTTCTCCAACTGGTGGCCCGCTGGCCAAATTTGTGTGGTTTTATTTGTCCCCTCAAGTTTTCTGAGCAAAAAAAAACATAATTGTTGGACATGAAAGGCTGTAAAAACACCAGGTGTCACGTTCTGACCTTAGTTATTTTGTCATGTCTTTGTTTTAGTATGGTCAGGGCGTGAGTTGGGTGCGTTGTCTATGTTCCTTTTTCTATGATTCGGGATTTCTGTGTTCGGCCTAGTATGGTTCTCAATCAGTGGCAGCTGTCACCCACCACCAAAGGACCAAGCAGCGTGGTAACGGGCAGCAGCAGCGATCTCAGGACTCCTGGACATGGGAGGAGATTCTGGATGGCAAGGAACCATGGGCACAGGCTGGATAATATTGCCGCCCCAAGGCAGAGCTGGAGGCAGCGAAAGCTGAGAGGCGGCGGTATGAGGAGGCAGCACGGCAGCGCGGTTGGAAGCCCGAGAGGCAGCCCCAAAAATGTCTTGGGGGGGCACACGGGGAGTGTGGCGAAGTCAGGTAGGAGACCTGCGCCAACTCCCCGTGCTTACCGTGGAGAGAGAGGGACCGGGCAGGCACCGTGGTATGCCGTGAGGCGCAAGGTGTCCCCAGTGCGCAGGCATAGCCTGGTGCGGTACATAGCAGCGCCTCTGTACGGCCGGGCTAGAGTGGGCATCGAGCCAGGTGCCATGAAGCCGGCTCAGCGCATCTGGTCTCCAGTGCGTCTCCTCGGGCCAGGGTACATGGCACCAGCCCTACACATGGTGTCCCCGGTTCGCCAGCACAGCCCAGTGCGGGCTATTCCACCTCGCCGCACTGACCTGGCTACGGGGAGCATTCAGCCAGGTAGGGTTGGGCGGCAGGCTCGGTGCTCAAGACCTCCTGTGTGCCTTCACGGTCCGGTCTATCCGGTGCCACCTCCACGCACCAGCCCTCTGGTGGCAGCCCCCCGCACCAGGCTGTCTCTCCGTCTCCTCCCGTCTGTCCTGAGCTGCCAGAGTCTCCCGTCTGTCCTGAGCTGCCAGAGTCTCCCGTCTGTCCTGAGCTGCCAGAGCCGTCCGTCAGCCAGGAGCTGCCAGAGCCGTCCGTCAGTCAGGGGCTGCCAGAGCCGCTCGTCAGTCAGGAGCTGCCAGAGCCGTCCGTCAGCCAGGAGCTGACAGAATCGCCCGTCACTCTGGCGCTGCTGGAATCTCCCGTCCGTCCGGTGCTGCCGGAATCTCCCGTCCATTCGTGACCTGTGGTCGGCCACGG
This sequence comes from Oncorhynchus clarkii lewisi, assembly GCF_045791955.1. Taxonomy (NCBI): domain Eukaryota; kingdom Metazoa; phylum Chordata; class Actinopteri; order Salmoniformes; family Salmonidae; genus Oncorhynchus; species Oncorhynchus clarkii. The sequence continues at coordinate 12,121,616 of NC_092165.1, forward strand.
AGGCGGTTAAAGAGGCGGAGAAATACTATGGTGGAGTGGGGTCCACGTCCAGCGCCAGAGCCGCCACCACGGACAGACACCCACCGAGACCCTCCCCTTTGTGTGTGTGTGGGGGGGGGGGGGGGGGTTACTGTCACGTTCTGATCTTAGTTCTTTTGTTATGTCTTTGTTTTAGTATGGCCAGGGCGTAAGTTGGGTGGGTTGTCTATGTCCCTTTTTCAATGATTTGGGATTTCTGTGTTCGGCCTAGTATGGTTCTCAATCAGAGGCAGCTGTCAATCATTGTCCCTGAGAACCATACTTAGGTAGCCTGGTTTAACTTTTGAGTGGTGGGTGATTATTTTCCGTGTCAGTGTTTATGCCACACGGGACTGTTTTATTTGTTTCGGTATTTCACGTTGTTATTTTGTAGTTTAGTGTTCATGTAAATAATGTATAGTTACGGACACTTACCACGCTGCATATTGGTCCGACCTCTCTTACTCCTCGTCAGAAGAGGAGGAAAACCGATACATCAGGAAACCAGGACAAAGTGATTTTAATTTAAGAAATCTGTTCCTAAATATTCCCACTCATACTAGAGAGACACGTGATCGTATAGAAATGTAAGCAAGGTTTGAAATTATTATGTTTTAGTCAAACATTTTATCTTGTGATCAATTTGCAGTCTACAAATGATTTGCAATTATGTTCTGGTCCCCCCGACTGGCCGGTCCAGAAAATATCGGTCTGTGGCTGAATCTAGATGATGATCCTTGCTGTTCAGAATTCATTGGAAATCTCTCTGTTACTTTTGTAACTCTCTGTAGTGTTGTTCAATATAATCACAAGAGTCAATTCAACTCCTATGGACCCAAACTCAACACTATGTTGGGGTTTATATGCTCCCATTTGAGGTGTAAGGGTGTATATCTAATTTACATTTTTCTTAATGTGTCATATGATAGCTTGCAAAGTGACCTCCAATCGCTATTAGTATACGTTTAAGAGGGAGGATGTCCAGCAATTTCATATCACCCACAACTTACATTCAGAATGCATGTCAGAGCATGGAGTACTGTTGTTTCAGACTACCTACAACATGTAAACTGGAACAACCTTCTCAGTAACCTTTTGCAATAAATCCAACCACTTACAGATTTGTAAGTAAAAACACTTTATAGCCTGCATAACCATATCCTCTAGTCTAAAAACACTTTATAGCCTGCATAACCATATCCTCTAGTCTAAAAACACTGTATAGCCTGCATAACCATATCCTCTAGTCTAAAAACACTGTATAGCCTGCATAACCATATCCTCTAGTCTAAAAACACTTTATAGCCTGCATAACCATATCCTCTAGTCTAAAAACACTGTATAGCCTGCATAACCATATCCTCTAGTCTAAAAACACTTTGTAGCCTGCATAACCATATCCTCTAGTCTAAAAACACTTTATAGCCTCCATCACACTGCACACTGCCCTATCCCATCTGGACAAGAGGAATACTTATGTAAGAATGCTGTTCATTGACTACAGCTCAGCATTCAACACCATGGTACCCTCCAAGCTCATCATTAAGCTTGAGGCCCTGGGTCTCAAGCCTGCCCTGTGCGACTGGGTCCTGGACTGTCTGACTGGCCGCCCCCAGGTGGTGAAGGTAGGAAACAACATCTACACTTCGCGGATTCTCAACACTGGGATCCCACAAGGGTGCGTGCTCAGCTCCCTGCTGTACTCCCTGTTCACTCATGACTGTGTGACCATGGACACATCCAACTCAATCATCAGGTTTGCAGACGACACAACAGTAGTAGGCTTGATCACCAACAACGACGAGACAGCCTACAGGGAGATGCATTGTGTTGTGGTGTATTGGTGTCAGGTTAACAGCTGACTAGAGGTGTGTTGTGGTGTATTGGTGTCAGGTTAACAGCTGACTAGAGGTGTGTTGTGGTGTATTGGTGTCAGGTTAACAGCTGACTAGAGGTGTGTTGTGGTGTATTTGTGTCAGGTTAACAGCTGACTACAGGTGTGTTGTGGTGTATTGGTATCAGGTTAACAGCTGACTAGAGGTGTGTTGTGGTGTATTTGTGTCAGGTTAACAGCTGACTACAGGTGTGTTGTGGTGTATTGGTATCAGGTTAACAGCTGACTAGAGGTGTGTTGTGGTGTATTGGTGTCAGGTTAACAGCTGACTACAGGTGTGTTGTGGTGTGGTGTATTGGTATCAGGTTAACAGCTGACTAGTGGTGCGTTGTGTTGAGGTGTATTGGTGTCAGGTTAACAGCTGACTAGAGGTGTGTTGTGGTGTATTGGTATCAGGTTAACAGCTGACTAGAGGTGTGTTGTATTGTGGTGTATTGGTATCAGGTTAACAGCTGACTAGAGGTGTGTTGTGGTGTATTGGTGTCAGGTTGACAGCTGACTAGAGGTGTGTTGTGGTGTATTGGTGTCAGGTTAACAGTTGACTAGAGGTGTGTTGTGGTGTATTGGTGTCAGGTTAACAGCTGACTAGAGTTGTGTTGTGGTGTATTGGTGTCAGGTTAACAGCTGACTAGAGGTGTGTTGTGGTGTATTGGTGTCAGGTTAACAGCTGACTAGAGGTGTGTTGTGTTGGTGTCAGGTTAACAGCTGACTAGAGGTGTGTTGTGTTGAGATGTATTGGCATCAGGTTAACAGCTGACTAGAGGTGTGTTGTGGTGTATTGATATCAGGTTAACAGCTGATTAGAGGTGTGTTGTGGTGTATTGGTGTCAGGTTAACAGCTGACTAGAGGTGTGTTGTGGTGTATTGGTGTCAGGTTAACAGCTGACTAGAGGTGTGTTGTGATGTATTGGTGTCAGGTTAACAGTTGACTAGAGGTGTGTTGTGGTGTATTGGTGTCAGGTTAACAGCTGACTAGAGGTGTGTTGTGGTGTATTGGTGTCAGGTTAACAGCTGACTAGAGGTGCGTTGTGTTGTGGTGTATTGGTGTCAGGTTAACAGCTGACTAGAGGTGTGTTGTGTTGTGATGTATTGGTGTCAGGTTAACAGCTGACTAGAGGTGTGTTGTGGTGTATTGGTGTCAGGTTAACAGCTGACTAGAGGTGTGTTGTGTTGGTGTCAGGTTAACAGCTGACTAGAGGTGTGTTGTGTTGAGATGTATTGGCATCAGGTTAACAGCTGACTAGAGGTGTGTTGTGGTGTATTGGTGTCAGGTTAACAGCTGACTAGAGGTGTGTTGTGTTGGTGTCAGGTTAACAGCTGACTAGAGGTGTGTTGTGTTGGTGTCAGGTTAACAGTTGACTAGAGGTGTGTTGTGGTGTATTGATATCAGGTTAACAGCTGATTAGAGGTGTGTTGTGTTGTGGTGTATTGGTGTCAGGTTAACAGTTGACTAGAGGTGTGTTGTGGTGTATTGGTGTCAGGTTAACAGCTGACTAGAGGTGTGTTGTGTTGTGGTGTATTGGTGTCAGGTTAACAGCTGACTAGAGGTGTGTTGTGTTGTGATGTATTGGTGTCAGGTTAACAGCTGACTAGAGGTGTGTTGTGGTGTATTGGTGTCAGGTTAACAGTTGACTAGAGATGTGTTGTGATGTATTGGTGTCAGGTAAACAGTTGACTAGAGGTGTGTTGTGGTGTATTGGTGTCAGGTTAACAGCTGACTAGAGGTGTGTTGTGTTGTGGTGTATTGGTGTCAGGTTAACAGCTGACTAGAGGTGTGTTGTGTTGTGATGTATTGGTGTCAGGTTAACAGTTGATTAGAGGTGTGTTGTGGTGTATTGGTGTCAGGTTAACAGCTGACTAGAGGTGTGTTGTGTTGTGATGTATTGGTGTCAGGTTAACAGTTGATTAGAGGTGTGTTGTGGTGTATTGGTGTCAGGTTAACAGCTGACTAGAGGTGTGTTGTGTTGTGGTGTATTGGTGTCAGGTTAACAGCTGACTAGAGGTGTGTTGTGTTGTGATGTATTGGTGTCAGGTTAACAGCTGACTAGGGGTGTGTTGTGGTGTATTGGTGTCAGGTTAACAGTTGACTAGAGATGTGTTGTGATGTATTGGTGTCAGGTAAACAGTTGACTAGAGGTGTGTTGTGGTGTATTGGTGTCAGGTTAACAGTTGACTAGAGGTGTGTTGTGGTGTATTGGTGTCAGGTTAACAGCTGACTAGAGGTGTGTTGTGGTGTATTGGTGTCAGGTTAACAGCTGACTAGAGGTGTGTTGTGGTGTATTTGTGTCAGGTTAATAGCTGACTAGAGGTGTGTTGTGGTGTATTGGTGTCAGGTTAACAACCATGAGAGTAAATCCCTGTACCCAGTCAAGAGGGATTAAGGATGCTCTCCTATCATTGCTCGCCCTGTGTGTGTGTGTGTGTGTGTGTGTGTGTGTGTGATCCTTGAGTACCATAGCAAACTGACAGCAGGCCTGGAATAACATACAGATAGATGAGTAATCCACTGTTCAATTATAGTAGACTTATAGTACAGACATATATGACCTCTGGATTTCCTCTGAGTTCTGAGGCCATTTATCCATATTAGTAGCTGTGTATGTACAGTGTGTGTGTGTGTGTGTGTGTGTGTGTGTGTGTGTGACAGCTGGCATTAATGACCATTTCTCTCAGGTTGATGTTGAAAAGTCAATACCTCAACTAATACACTTCCCTATTAAAAATGACCTTCTATTTCCCATATGGGTTGGACTAGGTTAAGGAATACATTTGACCGGCCTTGGTAAGATGTGTTATGCATTCAGGATACATAGCTCCATGAATTTCCACTTCAAAGAACGAGGTAATGAACACAGTTTATGCTTGTCCATGGGTCTTTTCCAGTGGTGATTTGCAGATAGAAATCAAAGGGTTGTGTCCAAAATGGCATTCCCTATTTAGTGCACTACTTTTGACCAGGGCCCATAGGGAATAGCGTGCCATTTGGGATGCAGACAATGTCTCCTACATATTTTCCCACACAGTTGATCATTAAAGTGACTTCCCATTAAACTATCATAATGCAGAGAAACATCCAGCAGATCAGATATGGATTCATGTATCTTTTATGCACTGTCTTCTATGTTGAGTTAAACAGCGTAGTGACATCCACAGGGTGAGATATCAACCATAGGACAGATGTCAGATTAGATCAAGTGAATTGTTAATCTATGCAAGGAGAAATCGTATTTATATAACCAAAGATGAAGACATCTGTGTGTGTGTGTGAGAGACGTGTGCGTATGCATGTGTGTGTGCCTGCCTGCGAGTGTGTATATACAGTACGTTTAAAAAGAACTAACCAGACAACCTCCCCTATGCCACTTACTCACAGAGTTGATCAACAACATATGTCGCCAAACCAACCAACTGGCAAAAGTTGGCGTGCCGAGCACTTAAAATATACCATGAATTCACGATCTTGACACAAGCACGTACCTTGAGGCAGACAATTTATCTGGTTATTTTCAGATGAAAGCACACTTGTCACATTTCTTAATTAGCCCCAGGCCTGGCGTTTTAGCTTATTGCAGCATTCAAATTACAATAACTCAATGTGTATGTCATCCACAAAGCACAGGGTAGTAAACAAAGCACAGGGTAGTAAACAAAGCACAGGGTAGTAAACAAAGCACAGGGTAGTAAACACAGCATAATAAACATTCACTGTGCTTACAGAGAGAGAGAGAGAGAGAGAGAGAGAGAGAAAGAGAAAGAGAAAGAGAAAGAGAAAGAGAAAGAGAGAGAGAGAGAGAGAGACAGAGAGAGAGAGAGAAAGACAGAGAGAGAGAGAGAGAGAGAAAGACAGAGAGAGTCTGCTCGTCAGTCTAGCTTGAATACAGTCACTAGTGTCTGCGTCTCTAATAGCACCCAATTCTCTTTATCAGGGACGGGCAACTCCAGTCCTCGGGGGCCTGATTGGTGTAACAGTTTTGCCCCAGCTAACACACCTGACTCCAATATTCAACTAATCACGATCTTCAGTTTAGAATGCGATTAGTTGAATCAGCTGTGTTTGCTAGGGATGAGGAAACAGTGTGACACCACTCCAACCCCAAGGACTGGAGTTGCCCATAGTGCACTGCTTTCGACCCGGGCCCAAAATAGTGCACTCCATAGGAAATAGGGTGCCATTTGGGGCGTACCCAGAGTCTTAATAATAATAATAATAAATAATATTTTTTCTGGGTGCTTATATTTGTCCTATATTTGTCCTGTTTGTCCTACCTCTCCCTGAGACACCCTTGGAGAGTGGGGTCACAGCGAATTTCTTATACTCTTATGTTCGCAATCACACATGGGGTTGGAAGTCATTGGGGACTGTTTGTGCCATGGCAACAACTTACAATAGGCCCAAGTCTCAGGAAGAGGATAAGGAAATACACAACTCTGCAAATTTATCTCATTCTTACTACCTCACAGTTAGATTCATGCACATGTTGGAATCATAGAAGGAATCTCAGAAGAATTGAGAACGTTCCGTACGCGTATGTTCTAGACGACCTATTTTGGTATTTTATACCTAAAACAAAGTGATATTAGGGTGTTATGAGTCATCGCTCTTTCACTGTAGGCCATACAAGGGCAGAATGAATCTAGCACGATATTCCTATTGTATGTGGATGGGTAATAAGTCCACATGCAAAAGGTCTGGATTTTCATACTTAAAATGAAGCTTTTTATAGGAGTCATAACAGCTTGTCAAAAGGATTATTCTGCTGTCCCCATTGGAGAACCCTTTTTGGTTCCAGGTAGAACTTTTTTGGTTCCAGGTACAACACTTTTGGGTTCCATGTAGAACCCTCTGTGAAAAGGGTTCCACCTGGAACCAAAACGGGTTCTCCAAAGGGTTCTCCTATGGGGACTTCCGAATAACCCTTTTAGGTTCCAGATAGCACTATTTTTCTAAGAGTGTAGAGCTGATCCATCAACACTTTGATGAGGTCTGACATTGATTGCTTCAGCTTTGACTGGGTGATAGATAGATCAACATTGCTTAGTTTAAAAACTTTTATTGCAATGGGCTAAATCAGGATCACACAAATCTACTTTGAAACAAAATGATACACCTCACACACACACTTATGGGCATAAAAAAAGAAGACACCTGTACCATGTCAGATATAGAGTTGTAAATGTATTACATTTGGAGTTCGCATCCCAATATTACACTTTATATCCATCGCAGAAGACTGAAATATAACAAAACTGTTTGACATTAGAAACAACGGATTTTCGTCAGGTTTTTGGATATAATCTTGATTCATTATGAAATTGTGAAAATGAAAATATGAATAACCGTCCACCCCTTGACTGCATGAAAGGGTTACACATACCCCATCTCAAGTCAAGTGTGTGTAAATTATGTATCATTTCCAGTAAAAAGTTTGGACACTCCTACTCATTCAAAGGTCATTCTTTATTTTGACTATTTTCTACATTGTAGAATAGTAGTGAAGAAATCAAAAGTATGAAATAACACATATGGAATCATGTAGTAACCAAAATAGTGTTGAACAAATCAAAATATATTTATATTTGAGATTCTTCAAAGTAGCCACCCTTTGCCGTGATGACAGCTTTGTACACTCTTGGCATTTTCTCAACCAGCTTCATGAGATAGTCACCTGGAATGCATTTTAATTAACAGGTGTGCCTTGTTAAAAGTTTCCTTCTTAATGCGTTTGAGCCAACCAGTTGTGTTGTGGCAAGCTAGGGTTGGTATAAAGAAGATAGCCCTATTTGGTAAAAGACCAAGTCCATATTATGGCAATGTAGAAAATAGTGAAAATAAAGAAAAACTCTTGAATGAGTAGGTGTGTCCAAACATTTGACTGGTGCTGTATATTAGCCCTAATGAGACAACTCTGCCCTGCTTTCCCAACTAAAACAGGTGTCTATTGATCATTGATGCCGATATAGGCTGGATCTGAAATGGCACCCTATTCCCTATATAGTGCAGATTGGACCTGTTCAAAAGTGTCATGAAAAAGTCACATGTGCACTTTATAAGAAATTGTTTTGGGGCCTATGGTCAAAAGCACTGCCCTTTATAGGGAACAGGGTGCCATTTCAGACACTGATTCATGTTACAAATATCTCTGGGATCAAAGGTTGACAAATGTATCTTGTGTGAGAGAGAGATAACTGTACCCTTTGCAGAGTTAACCAGTGGAAAGCCATTAACATTCACATCAAAGACCATTTTGGTCGCCACATTACCGAGAGCTTTCAATAGATCAAAACACATTTTTCTTCCTCCTGTCAGTCTTCGCTCGTGTTTAAAAATCAGCAATGGTAATAGCTTTTTTTCTCTCTGCGGTATATCAGTGACGCTATAAAGCAATCAAGCAGATATCATACACTTTTCACCTTGGAAAGGATATGAAGTCCCTTTATTTCTCTGAATGATCTTAAATCTTTAATTTGTTCCGTTAAATTGCCTTTGGATTTAGATGGCTTACTCTAGCCCCACACAATATGCTGTAGTCAGTTGGTTTGATGGATATGCTACATCGTAGTAATTACGATGAAAAAGTGCCATCGCAAGAAACATTTTTTTCTCAAAGTTGCTTGGTTGTGAGTGTGAGTATGCTTGTGCAAAGGTGTATATAAATATATACATGTGTGTGTGTGTGTGTGCGTGTGTGTGTGTGTGTGTGCGTGTGTCTGTGTGTGTGCGTGTGTGTGTGTGTGTTCATGTGTGTTTGTGAGCGTGTGTGAGCATGTGTGTTTGTGAGCAGTTGTGTGTGTGTGTGTGTGTGTGTGTGTGTATGTGTGTGTGTGTGTGTGTGTGTTTGAGCAGTGAGTGAGGAGAACAAGAGTGTTCGTTGTCAATTCTTTTAGACAGATGGCGCTCTCATTTGAAGATCCTCTGGAGTTTCCAAATTTACAATACATCAGCTCCAAACCAAATCTATGGTTCAAAGTAATCAGATCAGATTAGAACAGTGTGTTTACCCTGTTAACTATAATTATGTTTACTCACAAGAGAAGCTATTTAGGCAGATAAGCATCATATAATGATATGCCAGAAATGTAATCACTAGATACATACAGTCAATAGTATTCTATTACATAATACAACCATTGAAAACAGTGTCTAGGTCTGACATGTCACCCTATTCCCTACATAGTGCACTACTTTGAACCAGAGCCCTATGCCGGGCCATAGTCAAAAGTAGTGCAATATGGAGGGAAATGGGGCCATTTCAGACACACAAAGTGGTGTCTTTCGGTCATATACAATACGAGGTTTATAGTACAGTAGTAATCTTTCCATATGTCTTCATCTGACCTGTCTATGCCAAAGAGATACAGTACTACATCAGCCGCTACCAACACTAGTAATGAGTGGGGCTTTATGTGAACTAACTACAGTGCCGTATCTCACTACCTCTGTGCTGCTGAGCCAAGGATCTGACGCTAAAAGTCACCTGGGGAGTCTTTTCCTTGGCTATTACATGCTTCACCTATGTCCCCTGATCTTACCTGTCTAATGAAAACCATCATGGTGATAATGGGATATCTAGCCTGGGTTCTCTGTCGAAAATCACTATAATGAATAGAAAGGGGATTGTGACACAGTGGTATTGCACTTGCTGTGGTATTGGATGGTTGCTTAGTGTTGCTATCATAAGATGTGTTCTAAGTGTGGTGTTGCTCTCATAACAGGCATTAAAAGTAAGGCCTGGAGTTTTTCCTTGACCATGTCAACTGACCAGGAAGAAACTCAGTGCCCTAGTTACAGATGTAGGATCTTAATTTGAGCATTTGCTACAGCAGGAAAATAATCCTGCAGCAACAGGAAATGTGAATTATTATGTGGATTATAATTCATGGACATTTATGTATGGGTTGATCCATTTTTCATTAGGGAAAATCAAGTCTGACATTTCAAAGTGACAAACTTTAGAAGCCTTTTTAAAACTCAAATACACAAGTTTGCATTTCCTGCCGTGCAGGAAAATTCCCAGCAACAAAAAGAGTGATCAAATTAAGATTCTACATCTGTATAAGCACACTTTACCGCTAAGTGGTAGTTGTACCGGGGTCAAGTTGATTGTTTTCCTTGTGGTTATGAAAGCACAGCAGCCCATGTTACGTCCACAGTCCTGGAACTCAACGCCAGGCTGCTGGAGCTCTGGTAGTGAGTGCTGTCCAAGGTCCTGGAACTCTAGACGCCAGACTGTAGGCTGCTGGAGCTCTGGTAGTGAGTGCTGTCCAAGGTCTTGAACCAAAAATGTTCTAGCTGTAGTGTTTTTCTGCTTTGAAAACATACCGAACCACTCATTTATAATGGAAAACCTTGTTTCTTTGGGGGGGGAGAGAGAGAGAGAGAGAGAGAGAGAGAGAGAAAGGAAGAGAGAGAGAAGAGAAAAAAAACGGTATTATTCATTGCCTATAGTGTCTCCCTCTCTGTGTATTCTGAAATAATTGATCCTATACTTGATTTGACATTGTGACATAAGCAGAATGTCTAGTTAATTATACCTCATAAGAAGCTGCAAACAAATTTGCCGTGTATCTTTCATTGTTAAAATGTCATGGCATTTTGTATCATTTTTTTAATCATTCTAAAAATGGAACTATGTGAGTTAAAATGGAAAATCTCCTTATCTGACCAATTGACTGTTGGCTGGATCCTCTCCCTCTCTCTCTGCAGCTTTCACAAACTAAAATGGAAAGAAGATGGGAAATAGTGGAGGGGGCACAGTATAGCTATAGGCCTTCTGACACTGACTGGAAGCAACATATTTTTCTCCTTCTTTCTTGATACAATCTTGTTAGTAAGAATTGTAATCCCAAAGTCCCAACACTAGCAGAACTTCAGGGCTTAAGTCAATAGAGTCTAACAACCATGGCTGTATAGAGGTTAGCTACACATCCGGAGTGCTTGTTAAGCGCGCTCTGCTGTTGCTATAGCTCTCAGATCTTTCCTCCGTGTATTTCCTCAGCTTTCCTAATACAATCCGGTTGGTTCTACTGCATTATCAAGGCTAACGAGTGCCATGCCTAATGAATCACAGTTAAAGGTTTACTTCAGATAGACTGGCATGGTCTGATAGTGATAATGGGTACAGACTTTGATAGCATTCAGTGAAGATCATGATAAAGCTGAGGAAGAAGGTCAAATGCCATGTTTCAACTGGCACAGTGCTATGGTGCACAGAGCCACCTGCTTCATACACACATCATTCATACACTTGTGTATGGGTGGGTATTCAAACACTTGCCAACATGACCTCACCAACTCGGTGCATTACTTGCAGATGTTCCGTCTGTACTAACAGCGAATGGTCTCAACCACACACCCCTCTATTGGTAGCCATGGAGACGGAAAACATAATCTGCTAGACCTCCGTGCCTCGGTGCACTGCTACAGGGGAATTATAACTGTGCTGTACCATTGCATCTATGCATTATTGAGGTTGTGGTCTGTGTTCAATTGGCTACAACCTCAATATTGATGCACACGCGCACACATATACAGTGTGGTGAATACTTTGTTCTCCATGTATTCCAATACAATCTTTACTCCCTCTCCTTTAGCATGCTTTCACGTATGAAGCAGGATTCAATAGAAAATAAATATTTCAGCAAGTTCTGATAATCTCCTCTCCTGTAAAGCAACTCCTTGCACATAAACAACATTTCATGGAAAACATGAAGTGATTCTATTATTTTGAAGCTGATTTCATCTGAGCTGTGTTTGGTTCAAGTTTCTGAAGTTTATAAAGGAGTTGTGAATTTTTCCTGAATTCACGGATGGGCTGTAACGGTTTTCTTCCGTCGAAGGAGAGGAGGACCAAAATGCAGCGTAGTTCGTGTTCAACGTGTTTAATAAAAGACGATAACGTGAACACTACACAAATACAAAATAACAAACGTGGCAAAACCCGAAACAGTCCTATCTGGTGCAGAGAACACAAAGACAGGAAACAACCACCCACAAACCCCAACACAAAATAAGCTACCTAAATATGGTTCCCAATCAGAGACAATGACTAACACCTGCCTCTGATTGAGAACCATATCAGGCCATACATAGAAACGGACAAACTAGACACACAACATAGAATGCCCACCCAGCTCACGTCCTGACCAACACCAAAACAAGGAAAACACAAAAGAACTATGGTCAGAACGTGACATGGGCAACATAAATTCTCACTCTCGAGGTAAGCAGCACACAGCAACAATATTAGCATTGCTTTAAAATGCTGCATTGTTAGTCTTATAAAAAAACTCATTTTTCATGAAAAAAACATTTTTCATGGACATCTGGGCCAGGGTTTCTGCCAATACTACTATTTCATATTTACTAATAGACACAGAGTTGGCTCATCCATGGACCTGTGTAAGTGACATAAATGGATCATTAAAGGGGAAATATGGGATTCAAACAATAACAAAAAGTTGACCCCACCACAACAAGTTGATTTAAAGTACGGTAGAAGAACATGCCAACACGGTCTGGGAGCATATGACTTGTCCCAAAAGGTAGCTACTGTAGCTAGCTAGTTCTCTAGAGTTCTCAGCTGTCAATTTCAGCTGTCCCCAGGAAACTACAGGTCAAATTGAGCTGATAAGTTCACAATCCACATCTTATGAAAATAAATGTGCTAAATAATGTCACATTTGGACAAAATAAGTACTATATTTAAATCTACACTACCGGTCAAAAGTTTTAGAACACCTACTCATTCAAGGGTTTTTCTTTATTTGTACTATTTTCTACATTGTATAATAATAGTGAAGACATCAAAACTATGAAAGAACACATATGGAATCATGTAGTAACCAAAAAAGTGTTAAACAAATTTAAATATATTTATATTTGAGTTTCTTCAAAGTAGCCACCCTTTGCCTTGATGAAAGCTTTACACACTATTGGCATTCTCTAAACCAGCTTCATGAGGTCGTCCCCTGGAATGCATTTCAGACAACAGGTGTGCCTTCTTAAAAGTTAATTTGTGGAATTTCTTTCCTTCTTAATGCATTTGAGCCAATCAGTTGTGTTGTGACAAGGTAGGGGGTTATACAGAAGATAGCCCTATTTTGTAAAATACCAAGTCTATATTATGTCAAGAACAGGTCAAATAAGCAAAGAGAAATGACATTCCATCATTACTTTAAGACATGAAGGTCAGTCAACATGGAATATTTCAAGAACTTTGAAAGTTTCTTCAAGTGCTGCCGCAAAAACCATCAAGCGCTATGATGAAACTGGCTCTCATGAGGACCGCCATAGGAAAGGAAGACACAGAGTTACCTCTGCTGCAGAGGATATGTTCATTAGAGTTACCAGCCTCAGATTGCAGCCCAATCACAGAGTTCAAGTAACAGACACATCTCAACATCAACTGTTCAGAGGAGAATCAGGCGTTCATGGTTAAATTGCTGCAAAGAAACCACTACTAAAGGACACCAATAAGAAGAAGACTTGCTTGGGCCAAGAAACCCGAGCAATGACATGGAAATCTGTCCTTTGGTCTGATGAGTCCAAATTGGAGATTTTTGGTTCCAACCGCTGTGTCTCTGTGAGACGCGGAGTGGGTGAGTGGATAATCGCTGCATGTGTATTTCACACCGTAAAGTATTGAGGATTAGGTGTTATGGTGTGGGGGTGCTTTGCTAGTGACACTGTCTGTGATTTATTGAAAATTCGAGGCACACTTAAATCAGCATGGCTACCACAGCATTCTGCAGCGATACGCCATCCCATCTGGTTTGGGCTTAGAAGGACTATAATTTGTTTTTCAACAGGACAATGACCCAACACATCTCCAGGCTGTGTAAGGGCTATTTTACCAAGAAGGAGAGCGATGGAGTGCTGCATCAGATGACCTGGCCTCCACAATCCCCCAACCTCAACCAAATGTAGATGGTTTGGGATGAGTCGGACCGCAGAGCGAAAGAAAAACAGCCAACAAGTGCTCAACATATGTGGGAACTCCTTCAAGACTGTTGGAAAAGCATTCCAGGTGAAGCTGGTTGAGAGAATGCCAAGAGTGTGCAAAGCTGTCATCAAGGCATAGGGTGGCTACTTTAAAGAATAATTTGATTAACACTTTTTTGGTTACTACATGATTCCATATGTGTTATGTCATAGTTTTAATGTCTTCACTATTATTCTACAATGTAGAAAATAGTCCAAATAAAGAAAAACCCTTGAATGAGTAGGTGTCCTAAAACTTTTGACTGGTAATGTATGTCTACCTCAATATAAAAGAACATGTTCATCATCTGCAATTGATTACTCCTATAGTGACAGGTGATGACATTTCTGCCTCTCTATCAATATTCACTATCAGTGCAGTGCACATGATTAGATTCTGAATTTCATCAACACATTCATTTGAATGCCAGACTGCGCAATTGTTAGGCTATCTATCCAAAGTGCATCAGGCAGCCGTCCAATGCATCACTGCGCTTTGTTCTCTCGTCCGCTGTTTCGTGCCAAAGTGCTGTCGGATTCACTGCTATGTGGTCGCGTTGGCGCTCCTTGTCCCTTTCCCACACCTCGCTCTCGCCTTTGAAGGGATCGCCAAGCCGTAGGAATGTTCCCACATTAATGCGCAGTGCACGTGGTTCTTAACCGCAATATCTAAAACCCGGTATTGAGGAGCAACATTGTGAAAGAAGGAGGGGTAGAACACAATTTCTGCGCAGATGTGGGAGAAATGCAGCTCGTGAGGGATTTTCTGATTCATGAAGAGCGCGAGACGGACTCGAAATGCCCTCACGTGCGCATCGTGGGAGATAAAGCTGTTCTGGCGCTTCTATTTTTGTCTTGATTTATAACAAAAATGCGACCGAAAAGGACCTAAACAATCACGGTAAATGAGGCAACATGCAAATACGCACCGCCAGTAAGTCATTGTGATGTGTTTAGTGCTGTCTGTTTAACCATTTGCGCTGTAAGTAGTAGGGTCACCTTTATTTATTTGAAACTGAAAGGTGTCACTATCGTCATCATCTCTGGTTTGAATTTAGTGACACATGTAGTTTAATGATTGTTAACTATGAGAGAATAGCCTACTGTTAGACTGGTAGTGTTTTTTTTATGTGCAGCAAAATGTTTAAATTAGTGGAATGGTGGCTTCTCAGTCCTCTGCATTTGCGATTAGGCAAAATGTCAGTAAGAGGTCTACATGCTGATACATTTAATTTTTTGTTTTAGGTGAACGTTTGTCAACAGCTCCCGCAGAAGGTGGTTTGCCACCGACCAACAAATAATATTTCAACCGGAGTGGCACGAGCCAAGAAGAACGGACTCCGTAGTTTTTAGATATTGGGATTATATCTTCTTACTTGGGTGTCCACGATGAAGAGGAGACAGAAGCGAGTGTTGCAAATGGCCTTCGTATTCATGGTGGCTTTGATATTTCTGCCAAACGTCGGACTGTGGTCTTTATACCGGGAGAAACACCTGATGAAGTCGCACGAGGCCGGCGAACAGGTAAGGTCTAAGGTCAAGTTACTTTGGCTTTGCCACTTTTTAAGCACCAAATTCGTCGCATTTCAAACTGGTGTAGCCTACAGTAACTAACTGGAGCTACAAAGTTGATAATTTTTAAGTTCATGTAAAGTAATTGTGAGTTGGTGGGGAAAGTATTTTGGCAACAACCTGCATATTCATGGCTTGAGCAACAGTGTTAGTTAGGAAGGCTCATCAATCATCATGATCACATCATCAGTTGGGCCCACATATCATGCATCTTTTCATCAACTTTACACTAGGCAAATTTAAATCTGGACCTTGAAGCCCAGTTGCACTGCTGATTTTCATTCTTCCCCTCTGGAGGACTGATTTAGATGGGTGTGGGGCACCAGTTGGGTGCAGAAAATTTGGCCTATCGGGTAGAACATACAACCATATATAGTATTTGGTTAATATAGCCTGATGGTAGCCTAATTCTAACCATTAAATGCAAAAAAAAAATATGAATGCTTTTATACATTTCCTTGGGTGAAAGATGTGTATGCATACATTATACTTTAACAGGTGCTGCAGGCAAGCAATCGAGAGTCACCTCTGTGTAAGAGTACATTTAGTTCCTGGTTTAAATTGTACCCAAGTTATTTTGCATCCAGGCCAATGTCCCTCAAACATGATCACATGTCAACCTTTGTTGTGATTGTGGCAGGCCCGGCACCAGGATAAAGTGACTAAGGGGGCAGTTGAAATCGGCGAAGGGGTCACAATTTTGGGGCGTAATTACATTTGAATGATATTAAATTCTGCTTATATCACGCCACACCACAATAAACATAAAGTTCAAATGCCGAGACTCCATGACCATTGAGTGCTTTTGAAGTGGCAGGTTGGTGTGCACTCTATCAGCACAAAGGACAATGCTCTACACACTAAAGCGATGCCGTTTTGGTAATGAATATAGGCTACAAGATAGATAGGGTAATTCACCTATTACAAACAGCCTATGTGAATGCAGCTGTACACACAGCCGTCTTACTAAAAGAATGCAAACTAAATGCTGAAAGTAGCAACCTAGTTATTAATGCAGGCAAACAAAAATATTGAATAGTAGTTTGGCTTAGAATACAGACAATGTGAACAAATGAATGTGAACAGAACAAAACAGCGATAACAAGTATGCCTAGTAAACAAAATGTCAAATCAATAAAGGCATGACAAAATCTATATTTAGGCTAGTTACATTAACAGTAAACAAGCACAGTAAACAAAAAGCAAATAGAAACCAAAAACACAGCCTACAGCCTACTTCAGTGAGATACAGCCATGCACCGTTGTCTTGCCAAACAAACAGGCCTGTAGGCCCGGTTCAAACATGGAAAGTCATGGCGCTCATGAGTTCAGCAACACGTTGTGATATGGTACAATACACTTCTGTGGATCAAATTCGATCCACATAATCGATTAAGCAATGCCAGGCTACCATAAATGCATTTCCAATACGCACAGTTTACAACCACGAAAACGAATAGGCTACCAAGAAAGCCATACTAGAATGTATCTATTTCTATGATAAAACATACTGATATGTAGCTATACCCAGGGGCGTCATTTGGGTTCTTGCATTAGAATAATATTGAATTCTGCTTATATCACGCTATACCGCAATAAACATAAAAGTTAAAATGTCGAGAACATTGAGTGCTTTTGACCAAGAAGTGGCAGGTTGGTGCAAAATCTCAGCTGCGCTCTATCAGCACCATGGACAGCGCCCTACAAACTTAAAGGCCTATAGCCTGGCTAAGGAAGTCATTTTGCCATTCCATACCATAGGTTTTTGCTGAAAGTACGCCACTGGCTGTACCACCAAGACATTGATAAAAATCAACCAGCTAGATTGTTTCTTACCTTTTCAGAAGAGTTGCAGCCTCCTTGATGCTCTGTGGAACATCCTGATTAATCGATCATTCCACTCTCCCCGAAATATTCTTGTAAGATCCCCAAAAAATGCCAGTTGGATTAGTTGAGTGAACACGTTTGTCAAAGTGGAAAATTAGTTCTCGCATGTAGCTGTGGATGCCCCAAAAGTCAATACGTGTCAGTGCAGTAAACATGGTCGACATAGCGGAGAGAGGCCCAGAGAATCGTTGCAAGATATCAAGTGTGGCCCATTTGTCCTCATTGGAGCCGGAGCGGGCGATTTCAGTCTGCAAAAACTGGCGCGCAACACTAAACTCAGGTTCCACCAAATCTGTTTTGGTTAGATCCAGCAGTGGTTTCACCTTTTTCCCGCCTAGAAAGACATGGTTCTCAAGGGTAAACAGGGTCTCCACCAGTTGGATGTTGCGTTTGCTGAATCGTACTGACATTTCACCGATGACAGCATCCAAGAACAGTCTTTTACACTCAGTCTCTTCTCCTTTGTCCTACTGGCCTACTGTACTGTCTATCACATAATGCGATGAGATTTGTACTTACATAACTTTGCCATAATTGCTTGGAGCTTGTGGTGCGTCAGTGCCAATGGCACTGAACTGTCCACAAATGGCTTCGAACTCGCTGTCACACCCTGGCTTGTCACACCTCAGCACTCCAACGCACTGCGGACCACTTTGACTCCAGTGTAAAGATCTTACTTCTGTGTTGTACGAACGCATGCATTCGATTTCAGAGAGGAACTTCACGATGCTGTCACAACGTTTAACAGCCACTGACACAGTAGCCAGGTGTCCCCTTCTCCATTGGCTGTGTTTGGATACTTTAACTAAGCCAATTTCTGCTATCCACCGTGGCAGTGGCAGATTAGCTGGTTCCAGCTAGCTAAATAGGCTAATAGGCTACTTACGCTTTTTACAGCTAGCTAAGACGCTAACTAAACTCTGTGGTGGTGGGGTGTGAGGCTGAGTTGAGTGAAGCAGCTTCAACGGTAAACTTGACCCCGCCCTTATAATTCTAAATCAAATATTACAGGCAGAAGCGTATCACGTTATTCACTTAGCCTACCATAGATGAGAAGTGTTTTTTCCCGCTTTTTATGGAAACCAAAGGAGTCATACCTAACTACTGACAGCACAGCGGAGATACACATTTTGCACCAACCTGTCCCTCTATAATTGTAACTTTTTTATATAGGGACATAAACCTAAAACTGCGGGGGCTAAGCCCCCTTTTGCCCCCTTGTGGAGCTGGGCCCAGGTTGTGGTGGAAGTCACTGTGCTGTCTCCTAAGTGTGACTTATTATAACAAGGGTAGTTTGGTTCCTGAATGCTGATTGACTGAAACCGCTTTCCAGTAATGTGTACATTCAGAATATGATAGCATGAGGTTGGAGTACCATGGCACGAAATCCTCTTTAGCTTGTGTGGCTTGATGATCTCTTTGAACACCTACAGCTCTTTGCCAGCCCTTCATGTTATGTAGCCCTAGCTGCACTCTGTTTAGCCGTGAGGCTTGTTTCAAATATGCCTATCATCTTGTAATCTATTTCTGCTGCTGGGGGGTGCAGTGAAAACTGCCTGAGTCGGTTTATGATTGCATCTCGTCATTGCCTCTTTCTCATTTGCCTGATCGCGATTTGCATTGCCGCATGGAGTAACATTGCCCTTCGGCACTGCATGGCCCCGTCTCTGTGAAGCCTTGACAGTTCATCACCATTAGGCTAACCCAGCCTGTCGCCCTCTAGCTCCGGCCCGGGTTGACAGGGACAGAAACATCAGGCGGTGGTCATTATGTGGGACGACACCTACCGTCCTCTCCTCTCTCCACTGACCTCTACATGATACAGACTGAGTCACCCTGCTGAGATGGTCTCACATTCCATTTCGAGGTTGCCTGTCTCATAGAAAGAATGAGTAGATTGAACAAAGCCCCTCGGACCAGTGCAACTCGATGACCAATGTTCTCTCTTTTCATTAAATGTTTTTATCCACAGAAAATAGGAGCCTTAGTAGGTATGTGTTAACTTTAGATTAGTCATGTGTTGCTATTTTTGGCAGCAATTATACTGAACAAGGTGATGTCCTTTGGTTTTCTTGTAAGTCTTATTGATTCCTTTTGCTTTAGTTTATTCCATAGTGTCATAGTCTCTAAATTGAGCTCCTATACTACTGGCATTTGATACAAACAAAGCAAATCAAGAAAAGAAGAAGAAGAAGGTCTAGAACCCTTTAGTCGGGATCAGTAGGTCCCAGAGCAGCAACACAGGCGAGCTGATGAGTTCCTTCCTGATTCCGTGATTCAGAGCAACCGAGCAGCCAGCCAATCCTCTGAAAGACGGAAGGGAGCGACAGCATTATATGCTCTGGGGGAAAAGGCTCATCCTCCGTGGCAGGCAACAGAAAAATAGGAACAGTTCCTAAGATCAGAATCACCCCGTTTCCTCCCCTGACTCAAAGTCTGCGTCCCAAATTGTACCCTATTCCCTATATAGTGTACTACTTTATAGCCCTGGTCAAAAGTAGTGCACTACATAGGGAATAGGGTGGCATTTGGGAAGCTGTCCTCTGGCTCAAACTCAAAACAGCTGAGGTTTCACACACCAGCCAATCATAAAAGGAAAAAGACGCCTGGGCTTGTATCTGCTTGATTGGGCCATTTTGTCTGCAGTCAGGGTGAGATAATTGACATTGGGGATGGATGTTTCTGTTGGTCCCAATTACCAACGAAACTCACCAGATTGTCATTTCAGTTATTAACCTAGTCACCATGGTGATGTTTAGCCTATTATTACTGACATTATGATGTATTTCACACTATAAACGCACTGTAGTTTCATGTATATGGACATCATGAGCCATCAGTCTTTTATGTGATGCATCACATCGGACACATTATTGCCTTTGACCAGTTCTGTAACATTGTTCATACATTTCAATATAAGCAACTGCTTTGTGGTAAGGGTCCTGATCTCAGCTCACAGGTACATTTAGTGGCCAACAAACAGCTAGCGTGTACTGATGGTGTGTTTTGTACCCTAGATACCAGGTGCACACACACACACACACACACCAGCTGTCACTTGTGATGGGATGTTTACATGGGATGATGAGTATGCTAGATTTGGATATATGATAGCACACTGAGCAGTGAGGTGTGATAGACAGGAGTAATGCAGGCTAGGCCTAATAACAATTTGGAAGTGATGGAGGGCAACAGTAGCTGAGATTGTACATTTTTGCACTGTTAATTTGTAGTAATGGCGCACCGTACATACTGTGTCATGGCTGTTGAAGGAAGTGGACCAAGGTGCAGCGTGGCGAGTGTACATTTTTTTATTATAAAAAATGACGCCAACAAAACAACAAACGAGAAAACAACCGTGAAGCTACAGGCTATGTGCCATAAACAAAAGTCAAATTCCCACAAAGACAGGTGGAAACAAGGGCTACCTAAGTATGGTTCTCAATCAGAGACAACGATAGACAGCTGTCCTTGATTGAGAACCCTACCCGGCCAAAACATAGAAATACAAATAATAGAATATAGAATACCCACCCCAACTCACACCCTAACCAAACCAAAATAGAGACATAAACAGGATCTCTAGGGTCAGGGCGTGACAGTACCCCCTCCCCCCAAAGATGCGGACTCTGGCCGCAAAACCTAAACCCATAGGGGAGGGTCTGGTTGGCCATCTATCCGCGGTGGCACCTCTGGTGCGGGGACCCTCGTAGCGGTCCCCGGACTGGGCACCCTCGTAGCGGTCCCCGGACTGGGCACCCTCGCTGCGGATCCCGGACTGGAGGCCGTCGCTGGAGGCTCCGGACAGGAGGCCGTCGCTGGAGGCTCCGGACTGGAGGCCGTCGCTGGAGGCTCCGGACTGGAGGCCGTCTCTGGAGGCTCCGGACTGGAGGCCGTCTCTGGAGGCTCCGGGCTGGAGGCCGTCTCTGGAGGCTCCGGGCTGGAGGCCGTCTCTGGAGGCTCCGGGCTGGAGGCCGTCTCTGGAGGCTCCGGGCTGGAGAACGTCTCTGGAGGCTCCGGACTGGAGGCCTGCATTGGAGGCTGCGTGCCATGACTCCTCACTGGAGGCTGCGTGCCATGGATCATCACTGGCGGATTCGTGCCATGGATCATCACTGGGGGCTTCTTGCCATGGATCATCACTGGGGGCTTCTTGCCATGGATCATCACTGGGGGCTTCTTGCCATGGATCATCACTGGAGGGAGAAGATGTATGGGCAGTCTGGTACGTGGAGCTGCCACAGGGCTCACCAGGATGGAGAGACATACAGGAGGCCCTGTCCTTGGCAGAGGCACCGGATACACTGGGCCGTGAAGGCGCACTGGAAGTCTCGAGCTAGGAGCCTGCACAACCCGTCCTGTCTGGATGGTTACTTTGGCCCGGCACATACAGGGCGCAGGCACAGGACGCACTGGGCTGTGCAGACGCACCAGAGACACAGTGTGCAGAGCCGGTGCAGGATATCCTGGGCCGTAGAGACATACTGGCAGCCTGATGCGCTGAGCTGGCACCCTCCGACCTGGATGCCCACTCTAGTCCGGCCGATTCGGGGAGCTGGAAGGTAGCGCACTGGGCTGTGCACGCGCACTGGAGACAACGTGCGCTCCACCGCATAACATGGTGCCTGACCAGTACGACGCTCGCCATGGTAAGCACGGGGAGTTGGCTCAGGTCTCCAACCTGACTCAGTCACACTCCCCGTGTGCCCTTCGTAACACTGCCGCTCTGCTTTTGCTGCCTCCAGTTCCTCCCGTGGACGGCGATACTCCCCAGCCTGCCTCCAGGGTCCCTTACCGTCCAGGATCTCCTCCCAAGTCCATGAATCCTGAACATGCTGCTCCTCCTTACCACGCTGCTTGGTCCGTTGTTGGTGGTGAGAAGTTCTGTCACTGCTTTTGAAGGGAGTGGACCAAGGTGCAGCGTGGTGAGCGTACATTTTATTTTATTATAAAAAATGGCTCCAACAAAACAACAAATGAGAAAACAACCGTGAAGCTAAAGGCTATGTGCCATAAACAAAAGTAAACTTCCCACAAAGACAGGTGGAAAAAAGGGCTATCTAAGTATGGTTCTCAATCAGAGACAACAATAGACAACTGTCCCTGATTGAGAACCACACCCGGCCAAAACATAGAAATACAAATAATAGAATATAGAATACCCACCCCAACTCACACCCTGACCAAACCAAGATAGAGACATAAACAGGATCTCTAAGGACAGGGCGTCCACATAGCATCATGAGGACAGAAAATGATGTGGCTATCTATTTTGTGAAGTGCACCAGTCCCTCCTGCAGTAAAGCGCCCCCACAACATGATGCTGCCACTCAAGGGCTTCATGGTTGGGATGGTGTTCTTTGGTTTGCAAGCCTCCTAATTTTTCCTCCAAACATAACAATGGTCATTATGGCCAAACAGTTCTATTTTTGTTTCACAGACCAGAGGACATTTCTCAAAAAAGTACAATCTTTGTCCCCATGTGCAGTTGCTTCGTTGTACTGTGGATATTGATACTTTTGTACCTGTTTCCTCCAGCATCTTCACAAGGTCCTTTGCTGTTGATCTGGGATTGATTTGCATGTTTTGCAACAAAGTACGTTCATCTCTAGGAGGCAGAACGCGTCTCCTTCCTGAGTGGTATTGTTAAGGTTTTCTTCCGTCGAAACAGAGGCGGACCAAAATGCAGCGTGGTTATTTCGATACATATTTAATAAAAGATAAACACGAACAATACAAAACAATAAACGTAACGTGAAAACCTAAACAGCCTTATCTGGTGCAAACAAACACAGAGACAGGAACAATCACCCACGAAACACTCAGAATATGGCTGCCTAAATATGGTTCCCAATCAGAGACAACGATAAACACCTGCCTCTGATTGAGAACCACTCCAGGCAGCCATAGACTATTCTAGACAACCCCACTAACCACAATCCCATGACCTACAAAAACCCCAAGACAAAACACACCACATAAATAACCCATGTCACACCCTGGCCTGACCAAAATAATAAAGAAAACACAAAATACTTAGACCATGGCGTGACAGGTATGAAGGCTGCGTGGTCCCAAGGTGTTTATACTTGCGTACTATTGTTTGTACAGATGAATGTGGTACCTTCGGGCATTTTGAAAATGCTCCCAAGGATGAACCAGACTTGTGGAGTCTACAATTTTTTTCTGAGGTCTTGGCTGATTTTTTGATTTTCCCATGATGTCAAGCAAAGGGGCACTGAGTTTGAAGGTAGGCCTTGAAATACATCCAAAAGGTACACCTCCAATTACTCAAATGATGTCAATTAGCCTATCAGAAGCTTCTAAAGCCATGACATCATTTTCTGGAATTTTCCATGCTGTTTAAAGGCATAGTCAACTTAGTGTATGTGAAAGTCTGACCTACTGGAATTGTGATACAGTGAATTATAACTGAAATAATCTGTCTGTAAACAATTGTTGGAAAAATGACTTGTGTCATGCACAAAGTAGATGTCCTAACCGACTTGCCAAAGCTATAGTTTGTTAACCAGAAATTTGTGGAGTGGTTGAAGAACGAGTTTTAATGACTCCAACCTAAGTGTATGTAAACTTCCAACTTCAACTGTACCTGGCCTATCCACAGCCCGGGTACTTGGGAATGGGAAGACTCAAGAGCATAGAGTGGCAAGAAAAAGTATGTTAACCACTTGGAAATATCTGAATTTCTGCATAAATTGGTCATAAAATTTGATCTGATCTTCATCTAGGTCACAACATTTTGACAAACACAGTCTGCTTAAACTAATAACACACAAACAATTATACGTTTTCATGTCTTTATTGAACACACCGCATCAACATTCATAGTGCAGGGTGGAAAAAAGTATGTGAACCCTTGGATTTAATAACTGGTTAATAATAATAACTCCTCTTTACAACACTGTTTCAGTTCAGCTATATTCTTGGGATGTCTGGTGTGAACTACACTCTAGAGGTCATGCCACAGCATCTCAAATCGGGTTGAGGTCAGGACTCTGACTGGGCCACTCCAGAAGGCGTATTTTCTTCTATTGAAGCCGTTCTGTTGATGATTTACTTCTGTGTTTTGGGTCGTTGTCCTGTTGCATCACCCAACTTCGGTTGAGCTTCAATTGGAGGACAGCCTAACATTCTCCTGCAAAAACTTGGGAATTAATTTTCCGTCGATGATAGCAAGCTTTCCAGGCCCTGAGGCAGCAAAGCAGCCCCAAACCATGACGCCCCCTCCACCATACTTTACAGTTGGGAAGAAGGTTTTGGTGTTGGTGTGCTGTGACATTTTTTCTCCACACATAGTGTTTTGTGTTCCTTCCAAACAACTCAACTGTAGTTTCATCTGTCCACAGAATATTTTGCCAGTAGCGCTGTGGAACATCCAGGTGCACTTTTGCAAACTTCAGACGTGCAGCAATTCTTTTTTGGACAGCAGTGGCTTGTTCCGTAGTGTCCTTCCATGAACTCCATTCTTGTTTCGTGTTTTATGTATCGTAGACTTGTCAACAGAGATTTTAGTATGTTCTAGAGATTTCTGTACGTTTTTAGCCGACACTCTAGGATTCTTCTTAACCTCATTGAGCATTCTGCGCTGTGCACTTGCAGTCATCTTTGCAGGATTGCCACTCCTAGGGAGAGTAGCAACAGTGCTGAACTTTCTCCATTTGATGAACATCAAGGCTTTTAGAGATACTTTTGTAACCCTTTCCAGCTTTATGCAAGTCAACAATTCTTAATCTTAGGTCTTCTGAGATCTCTTTTGTTCTAGGCATGGTTCACATGAGGCAATGCAGCTTGTGAATAGCAATCTCAAATTTTGTGAGTTTTTTTTATAGGGCAAGGCAGCTCTAACCAACATCTCCATCTCTCATCTCATTGATTGGACTCCAGGTTAGCTGACTCCTGACTCCCAATTAGCTTTTGGAGAAGTCATTAGCCTAGGGGTTCACATACTTTTTCCCACCTACACTGTGAGTGTTTAAATGATGTATTCAATATGGACAATAAATATACAATCATGTGTGTGTCATTAGTTTAAGCGCACTATGGTCGTCTGTTGTTGTGACTTGGATGAAGATCAGATCAAATTTGAGAAATACAGGTCATTCCAAAGGGTTCACATACATTTTCTTGCCACTGTAGGCCTGATGATCCACTGCAAATGAGGGGGTAGCCTACTTTGTTTGGGGGTGTGATTGGGACTTGAAAATAACCCAAGAATGTTGAGAAGCACCTTAACCTCTGGATCCAACTGAGAGAATGTTGATTTCCTAGTGACTGACTGCTATTGTCAGTATCCATTTCGTGACAAAGTGACAGTTGGAAGAGCAAGGCAGTCATTCTAATTAGGCTACCCACCATGATGTCACCATGACATGCATGACAGTAATGCAGATACAGAGCTGAGTGACAATGTGGCCATGGATGAATGATCAACCAAATATATTGGAACGGAGATGGGGTTTATATAAAAACTAGAAACGCAAAAAGATTTCACAAATCGTCTGTGGAAACGGAATCTATTTTCAGTGTGAGATGGGACAAAACAGGTTGAAAAGGCCATTCATGATTAGTCTTGTAGTGGTTGTCACTAGGCATAAAAACCCTCTGTTGAAGGGACCCGATTTGGTGTGACATGCAAAGACTTCAATTGTGTGAGCGGTAATAGCTTGTTGGCTTGTTGGTAGGAATTCAATTGTGACCATGATATTTTGACAATGAATAAGAATATGAATCTCCGGTATTGTTATCGTTCGTCTGAATATGAATTTGAATCAAACTCTCCCCGTATCAACTGTGGAAGAGGCTTCCCCATTAGCATAGAGAAGGAACACATAAGACATTTAGTAATTAAACCGGTAGTAATTAAACCTGTCAGTGTTGCTTCAAAGTATTGACTCCTAGCTTCCTCAGTACAGTATATTATTTTATAGTCATTCGCTTCCTTAACGACTTCATTTTAGTTTCCTTCTGTTTTTATGACACCTCGTTATCTTCTCCCCTCACCGTTAACAGTGTTTTTCTGTAATTACTGTGCTATTTTAGAGAACTGAGATGATTGTGTTTCTGTGTTTATATAGTAGAACTATCATTATAGAAGTTGTTGTTGTTGGTGAGGTGTTGTATCATCAATGCTGCTATCATCATTTTCACCAGTATCGCAATGAGCTTGATTACCGATCCTTTTCCAAAAATATTGGCGTTTTGGTGTTGATGGTGTTGATGTTGAGTTGTTGCTCACATACTTATCATCTACATTCCACTCAGCTCCCCAATAAGCTTTCTGGCAGGACCAAGGATTTGCCACATTGTGTATTGATGATATGTATCATGAAGCTTTACATCATGTTCACCTCCATCCTCTCCTTAGTCTTGGTCCGTTTAAACCTGATTTGTCAGATGTGCCTTGTGTGCCGCTGACAGGTGGTAGAATGTGGTGGGAGGCTGTTATGTGTCTTCTGAGAATAAAGGGCATTTCATATGGAGTGACTGCCTGGCTCTATCTGCACAGTGATATAAAACAACTTATTCACCACCACCGGCTCTCGGGAGGTGAGATCTAGACGTAACCATTAAGGTTGCTTCCATAATGGCATTTGACAGGGCCCATAGGGTTCTGCTCAGAAGTAGTGCACTATGAAGGGAATAGGGTGCCATTTTGGACGCTCATCAGTGTTGTGACATGGGCATCTCTATTAAGCTAAAAGCACTCCCATAGCACTTAGTTTTTTCCCTCATGCTTCTGAGAGTAATGGAAATAGGCTCGATGTAATCACTGCCATTGTACTGTCAGACACTACACAGCAGTGCAATCTGTTTTAATGGTCATGAACCTCTTTCAGTGTAAGATGTAAATATAGACACTTATTCGAGCCTATAAAGCTCACACCTATTTATTCTCCTGGTGGCACTAACCTAAATCAGTGAGAAAGTGTGGACATTGAATGTCTATCCATGTCAACGTGTGATCAGTCTCAAATGCTCCCATACGCTAGACTAGGGCTGCACCTCAAATGGCACCCTATACCCGATAGGCCCTGGTCAAGAGTAGTGCACTATATAGGGAATAGGGCGCCATTTGGGTTACACACTAGGTATACATACCATGAGTGTAATCACATAGATGGGCCATGAATTGTCCCCGGCTTGTTCAACTGTCCCTCAGCACAGATATGGCTGAGTTACGGCTGTTTAAACTGGCAGTTCTGACTGACTCCTCCACTCTGGTGATTGTTATTCAAGGAGAGCAAAGCTTCTTATGTTTTATGGCTCTCTTCTCCTCCGCGGCGCCGGCGTCGCACCGTAGATTTACAGGCGTTTCAAACCCACCGCGCAAGGTAATACTTGTCATCGGTGAAACATAACTAACAGTTAAATTAGACAGGCAGTTTAACAATGTGGCCTGGCAGAGGTTTGTAAGAGATTATCGTGAGTCTGAAGGGTCATTATATTGCATCTATTAAAGGCAATCCAAAAACTACTTTTCAATTAAGAGGTTCCCAAGGGAGTAGTTGATCATGCCTGTGACTGTCCACTCCACTTGATGGCTAGTACCTTTAAAAAAGGTTTTATTTTAGCCTTTAAAAAAAGGTACTAGCCATCTAGCTTTCTCCTCCAATGATTGTCTTGTTGGATCGGCTTACTTACAAATTAATAAAGTTGTTTCCTTTTTCCTGTTTGCTTTTACGTTTCAAACAAGAGTTTGTAGACCTAATCAGAATGTTCAAGTTGAAAATGTGATTTTTAAACATAATTGGTTGCAATCACCACCTCTCAACAAACATTCCTCTCAGAAATCAATATTTATGATTGTATCTTGATCCATGCTGAGATTGCCAGTCAGCCGTGTCTTCCAATCACATCAACCTTTGTTTTTGTCACTGTATGAAATGGAGTCAAATTCGATATGGTTCTGAAAAGGATGCCCCCCCTGTCATTATGTCACACATTGTGTGGTGGTAGTCAGTGAAAGGGAGACGTTGTGTCCCGCTGTGTGTTATTGAGATGTAACCTTTTCGTTGTATCCGACAGTATGTGTGGAAAGGACAAAAATAGGCGTGTCCTGCATTTGAAAGCAGACAGTTGACCCAGTCGTGTTCTGAAAAGGCCTATTGTCCTTCTCGGTGCAACCAACAGACACATCTAAGAATCAACCCAGCAGTTCGGAAACACTGACTGAGTGGTTGAATGAATCACAGCACAGCTATGCTCACAATAAACCCTTGATTTATTTTAGCCTTCAAGCAACATGAATTTAAACCACAACACTACTTGTTAGACTGCTCCCCAAGAGCCACTAGCATCTTCCACAGCTTCCAGGATAGTTACTGATGATTTACAAGTGAATCATTGTAGCCTAATCACTTTAGTCACAAACGATGGGTATCTCTGTTAGTTATTAACGGCAGTCAGTTATTTTCTTTGTGTGAAGGACGGGATGTGATATCTGATTGTTGTGGGGAACCGTTGAGAAACTGAGTGATTTGTAATGTGAGGAATATAAACGTCAACAGTGTATTAGGACACCAGAGCTGATTTAAATGATGTTGAAACTGGATCACAGTGGAGGATGGATAGGTGGGTAGGATATTTTACCTAGGTTTAAATATGAATGAGCTTGATGAGTACCTTTTAATATTGTGCCGGTTCCTCAAGGCTTATTTGTGAGTTGGTCTCAGGTTATCGATTTAAATGACTTTCTATTCCCTCTTTATCCTTTTAATGAACTCCCTTCATCATCCTCCCTCCTTTTTCCTCCTTTCTTCCTCCTACTAATTCACTGACTGCACTGATGAAAAACCCAAGCAGTCTCCCTAACAAGAAAAGTCTTTGGTGCTTATTAGGATATGTGTGAGTCATTCCACAGTATTATCCTATCTCATTAAAAGCCCACGGTGCAGTTTTTGATTCTCTACTGGAGGAAAACTGTGAGGAATCATGTGTAGCCTGGTTAAACTAGACTGAATGTTGAACTCACCATTCACCTCAATGGAGAGTGCAGCGTTCAGTCTGGTTTAGCCAGGCTATGAACTGGGTTCCCTGTGTTGTCAATATATCATCTCTCTCCTCTCTTCCTGTGTCGTGAATTGCTGGCCTCTCTGAAACACGAAGTGGCTGCACTATCTTTTTATGAGGAGAGAGATGTGTCTGGGTGAGGGATGCATGTGCTGTGCTGCAGCAGTGCTGGGTCAGGCTGATGAGAAAAGAAAGGGCCGGTCGGTGCTGATGAGGGACCATGCAGCCAGTGAGTGACTGATTACTCAGCCTGTATACAGGGACAACTGGGACAGATATTATTCTGTAAAGTTTGGAATCTTGAATCCTCTGTTGTCCCATGGGGTAATACGCAGGGCCTGGCCAAATACATCTACCTGTGTGTGTGTGTGTGTGTGTGTGTGTGTGTGTGTGTGTGTGTGTGTGTGTGTGTGTGTGTGTGTGTGTGTGTGTGTGTGTGTGTGTGTGTGTGTGTGTGAAAGCTGAGGAAGTATGTGTGACGACAGGGAGAGGGAACCGTTTGCTGCCGTTATGACAGACTGACAGTGCTGCCTCCCACACTGTGAGAAACTGTGACATACGAGTAGAGCGAGGTGGGCACTGTTGTGTGTGTATGTGTGTGTCTGTGTGTGTGAGGGATTTGAGAGATGTGGGTGTGTGTGGGGGGTTTGTTTCTCCTGCCAAGGCTTTTTGATTCCCTCCAAATTGTTTTGAGCAGAAAAATGCACTCTGTCACACTTCATGCTCTTTCCCAGGGCGATTTAACAGTCAGACACACACACGCACACACACACATGCTCTGCCTGCCGGCTCTCGCTCTACAGATGAGGGGATTTACTGAAACCCTCACAGCACCCCTCCTGGTCACACTGAGAACTTGTTATGGCTCATCCTTAATCACTTTTCTCCTAGTGACTTTGCCTACCATTGAGGTGGACTGAGGTGGACTGAGGTGGACTGAGGTAGACTGAGGTGGACTGAGGTGGACTGAGGTGGACTGAGGTAGACTGAGGTAGACTGAGGTAGACTGAGGTGGACTGAGGTGGACTGAGGTAGACTGAGGTAGACTGAGGTGGACTGAGGTAGACTGAGGTGGACTGAGGTAGACTGTATCACTCTTGTTGTTTTCAGATTATATAACTACAGTTACCGAGTCAGCAGCACAAACAAATACGGTTGGTTTTCCTTCTGGCGAAACGGATTCATTATTTATTACACATAGTAACAACCACTGGTCAACCACTGACATACCGGACAGCCCCGCAAGGAAGGGAGGCACAAAAAGGAATTTAGAAACCTCGTTTTCATATGTACTAGGAAGCTAAGTGTTTGTTTCTTGGGCTTCAGGAATGTGACTGAAAAAGTGCCTCAGGCCTTGAAAAAGGAAACGTTTAACTGATTGAAAGTATTCGGGGATATCGGTGAACAAATGGCGTGGTCAAGGCTACGACGGTGCCAGTGCAATGAGTGGGGCTTCCTCAGGTGTTCAAAAGCTGATTGCCCAGTTTCCCTGATGTTGCTGTGGCAGAAGGGAGTGGTGCTTCAAATACAGCAATTCCGCAACATCTTTAATTGAGCCTCTCATTCTCCTTAATTGCCTCAACAGGTTGTCTGGTTACTGGACAGCCAATACATTGTCAGATGCAAACAGATGATCATGTTTAGCAGGCAACAGTTCTTGAGGGCTTGAACAAAAAATGCTGGTGGACCAGCTTGGTGTGGTTGTAATATCAACAGTCCCTTATCCCTGGTGTATCTTGGCATGCGTCATTCAAGACTACATTTAATTGTGTGCAGCACAATGGACATATAATGGACAATGTCTCAGAAAACTGTCTGGGTTGGTAATGCTCAGTAGAGGAAGCAGTCGGACCTGCAACCTGGACCTACAGGCTGTGGTAAAAACATTTGCATACAAAAAAGGAGGACTTCAGGAAACCAGGGAAGTCTCTCAAGTTGGATTTCATTTAATTTACCTTGACTATTTCATTCCATTTGGGAAGGCTAATCGCCAGACAAAACCAGGTGAGTTTAACAATAAATTGTGGCTAAATGTATCCTTAAGCTGACTACTTTTTTTCCTCAGTGTTAGGCTATTTGATATTTACATTTCATAAAAGGTTTATAAACTGCAGCTAAATAGCAGTTAAATACAGTATACAGCTATAGATAGTACACTGCATAATGAAACAATCCCTAGTGACCACATGTTTTGTTGGTGGACAGACTGTATTATATTGCATTCATAGACTGGTTTTACGCACAACAACTTTCTATCCAAGCTGGGAGAGAGCGCGAGGACAGCTCATGTCATGCAGGTTCAGGTAGGCTACACAGAACAGTTTTATATTTTTAAAAAATGGATTGGTAGCTGATTAGTATGCTGTTGCATTGAACATGTATTTTACAATCTGCAATGTTTGACTTTCCAACTTTAATTACTGAACGAGGAATTTCATTATTGCCACCAGCCAGCAGTCTAAAAATGGCAGCATTCCGACACCATGTAGCTTTGTGAAATGCTAGGCTTAACATGACAAAATGATGACCAAATAGGCCTATAAACATTTACCCATTAGCTAAAGCAAACTATACATGCCCTGGCACCACAGAAAGCCTATCATCGATTCAATAGGCATGCAGCTGCATAGACATGTCGCAATTTCAGCACCACGGACAGCGATCGGTAGTCTATACTTTGTGAGTGGCTGTCTGGCTGACACATTACATTTCTTTTTATTTTAGGAATGTGGGAGGGTCGAACTCGAACCTTGCGGGGGGTCCAAAGAAACTGCGTTACGCCAGTACGGCCAACCCCATGAATCTTGTCCTGTTGACATGTGGCTGTTCACAGTGACTCTTGGGTCATTAAAAGACAAGCTCCTTTCTCCTCTCTCTGCTCCTCTCTGGTTTAGAGTTATTTATGGCATCATGTCTGCTCATACAGCCGCTTCCTAATTACACTTTGCCATCAAGATTAATGTTGGGCCTTGGCTGACTGCATCTGCCAACTTTACCTTTGTTTCACCCTGCTGATGAATTGTGAGTGAAGCTAAAGTTTTTTTCTTCCAAGATCCCCCTCTGGAAACCTGGAGTTAAGAGATCAGAGGAGTAGCAGGGGAAGGCAATCACTAGCAGTGCTTGATTTGGGCCGATGCTCGCCAGTATGGAGTACCATCAACTCATATTTTCTACTGCTTGAGTACCGGCACCTCTTATAGATGAAATGTTTACCTCTTTGCTTCACGCTCTGAACGCTGCTGTGCTGGCCCTGATATCCAAAGGCGTTTGTTGATTGATATTTAGAGACTTAGAAAATAAAATAACTTGAGATGTGACTTGCACTTGGAGATTCAGAACTCAGGACTCGACTTTAATTTGAAATTATCTTGATTTGAAATGAATGTTTTGTCACTCATTTAGTGGCACACAATCATATTATCCATATAAAATACAGTTTAGCAATCTGCTATGGACTCATCTTTGCCAGAACAATACTATTAGGCTTCCTGGTGATTTCATTGCTCATTTTTATTTTAGATAGGCATAGTTTGAATGGATAATAATTATATACCTCAGTGGTGTTACTGGCCATATGTCTAAAAATAGCTGTAACATCGCGCTACCTTCAATACTTATGGGATGAAGATGTAACATATTCTGGCGAATGAATGATGTGTTAATTATTGTGAGGAAGAGAAAGTCTCCAGCCAGATCATGATTTCCATTTGGTCCTGTGTAACCCCCACTACAAACAGGTAGTCCATATGATCCTGCTTGCTCTGGACTCCAGAGAAGTGACAATGTGACATGTCCCTAGTTGATATTGACTGACTAAGATGAATGACTTTCAGCTCAAAATGCAGGTGTAAAACGCAGTTTATTTCTGTGTCTTACGTTCTGAAAATGCAACACCGTTTATGGCTGAAATGACAGGGTACATTTGCGCAGCGATTGTGTTCCCGTGTGCATACGAGCATGCGCAGGGGTCGCAACCTTTGACCCACACCTTTTTCGGGGCCACGGGTCAAAAAGTTTGAGAACCTCTGAGCCTAGCGAACAGATTGCTGATTTGTGGTACAGCTATAGGATTGGCTGCAGTACAAATGTCAAATTGTAGGGAGAGAGAATTGCCATAAATAAATATGCAGCTCCAAAACAAATGCTTTTACTTGCAAGCTCACCAGCAATGTGGCATCAAGCAACAATAGGATAGGCCGGCTGTCACTGAATTTACTTGAGACTTGACTTTTGACTCGACTCAACTCGACTTGCTCTTAGAACGCATGACATGGACTTGACTCGAGACTCGACCTGTTTTCCTCGTGACTTGAGACTTGCTTGTGACTCGAATAATAGTGACTTGGTCCCACCTCTGCTGCAGCCTAATCATTTTAGTCACCAATGATGGCTCTCTAGTTATTGCCTGCAGTCAGTAGGTGATATCTGATTGTTGTAGGGAACAGTTGAGAAACTGTGACTGATGTGTAATGTGAGGAATATCCATTTCCACTGTGTCTAATAGGACAGCAGAGCTTTTGAAATGGAAGATTTTCTTGGACACCATATTGTGTCCTCAAAGCCCCACCAACTAGTTAGATCAATCTTGATGGATGTAATTTCCTAAATGGAGTATTGGCTCTATTTGCCGACCAGCTGCATTGGCTTGGCTACAGTAGGAGTCTGAATGTATTATCCACATAATGGCTTCACTCCATGTTACATCTGCAAGATAGCGAGGTTATTTCATCATTCCTTATTCTCAGATGTGCTTTATGTCAAATCCCCATCACACAAAAGCCAAAATACTGTATTGAAACAGTCAAAAAAAATGTACCGTTGAATCAAGTTAGGTGTAAGAAAAATGACCAAGTACACCAATGGTATGTTATTATCAGGAGATTTATGATCTCAGCCTGTCTTTCTGACGTGTTTTGAGTCTTTGATTCAATCCCAACTGCCTTAGTGTGACAGCCAGACACTTTGCGGAGTGATTTGTCTACATGGGACTCATTGTTTTTTCCTCTAGCTCTGTGATGTTATTTGTGTTCCGGTATCTTCAGAGGCGTTCCATGTAAACTCCCGGGCTGATTCTCTTATGACATCAGACTCAAAACAAACACAGATCTCCGACACGACGGATATGTCCCTCCAGGCCCTCTGGCTGTCGTCTCGCTCCTCACGCCTCTCATCCCACTATAAAGTGACAGATTGCAGATATAATATGTACAAAAAAATGGGAACGCAGAGAAATAAAGACAACTTTGGGATTGTTTGGGATGTGGTTCGACCCCAAAAAGAGGGAGCGCCATTAAAAACTATGTAGCTGTGTGCCTCCCAATGCAGATATTCAGTGACGTATGGTATTAGTTACACGGCTGAATCGGAGTATATTTTCCAGGAGTGAAGCAAAGCATCATTTCTTCATCAGTATGCATTTGGTGCATCATTTCTGATGGGGGTATTATGTAATCTACCAAGTGGGCTTTTACAGTACTGCAGCTAGGCTACGACTGGCCATGACTGGGAGTAATATCAGTGAAAATGTCAACATGCGCTGAATCCACAGCATCTCTAACAAGGACCATTATTCTTGTTTTCCTTTGCTTCTAGTTTGTTCTAATGTTGTTTAAGTGTGTAATTTGCTTCCGCCTCGGGAAACGCGAGAGGAGCAGCGAAGCAACAACAAAAAAAGGAAGAACCTTCAGCCCATTTCTCCTGTGCATCTGTTTGGGTAACAAATGACCTTTTATTGGCGTGATGTTTGTGCAACAGCACTCTTGTGGATGAGTTCTCCCCTCAGCTATATTCATTTAGACGGCACGAGTGTTCATCTTCACAGCTCGGGGATTAGAAATGTAATTACAGTTTGCTGTGACATCTCTGTATCCGCCGAGTTGCTGACAAAAGTCTGGAACAAACTGGGGGATTTGCTGCCGGAGGTGTTTTCAAGACACATCTTGGCCCGGTGTAAACAATGTGTGTTTGCGTAGAAGAGAGTGATCTCTAATGAATATAGTCTAATGAATGCATATACATTAGGTGCCATATCATGTGCTAGCTTCACACAATGTGCAGAACATTGAACACTTTGCTTAAGTGCAGTAGCTTGAGCAGAGATCTCAAGCTTTTATAGTCCGTCACAGTTAGAGCTACTTTTAAGCAATTATTTCACAGTGACTGTATCAATTGTATTATTTTCTTTCGTTGACTTTTGAGGTGACTTTATTTTTAACTGAATTACTCGCTGAAGTGTTATACTGTCTTCATCATGACGTTTTGAAAAACACATGAATCGTTTTTTCCCCTCGTTCTGCATCAGATGAAAATGAGATCCACAGTCACATCATATTTATTCTAACAGTTCAATGTATCTGAATGCAACACAGTAAACCTCTAAGCCGGCAATGTGTAGCTGCTGAGAGATAGATAGATACGGGCTCTGTCCCAATTGGCATCCTATTCCCATTAGTAGTGCACTATGTAGGGAATATGGTGCCATTTGGACACAGCCTTTGAGTAGTGGCTCAAGGGTAGAGGGGCATTCAGGACAATCCGGGCACTGGCAGACTAGTGAATAATTAGACGTCATTGTTTCACTGTCTCCACCTAGCACTGCAGAAAAAAGCTTTATATATTAATCATCTGGTATATATTATGTATTGGGACATATGTTCCTGGTGAAAGCCGCATTGAGGCAAAGTGAAAAAGGTAGGAATGGGTTTGACAGCAACCTCTCTCTGCTCCTGCACATGCAATAGCCTGAGAACGATATTAATGCGTTTCCTGTGTGATTTGAATCACTTTTCCCGGTCGTGGCACTTTATATTACACACATTATCATAAGTATACCTACCCTTTGACCTAGATTCCATCTTCCATTTCTCAAAGCTTGAAGCGTTACTACGGATACTACTGGGGGTAACAACGGATACTACTGAGCCGAGAGTGGTATCCGTTGTGTCATAACCGGTTGTTGTTCTAGGCAAAAGTGAACTGAACTCACCTGAGCCTTGAGTCATTTACTAAAAATCCCCCCGTATCCCTTCTTAAAGTGTGTGTGTGTGTGTGTGTGTGTGTGTGTGTGTGTGTGTGTGTGTGTGTGTGTGTGTGTGTGTGTGTGTGTGTGTGTGTGTGTGTGTGAAATTAACAGTCAGAGTACTAGATGCTGTGTTCCTCTCTCTCCTCTCCATGTTAATTACTCAGGGATCAACAGGATGATGAGTGCACTGCTCTCCACTAGAGGAAGTGACCTCTCTCGGGATGTATAGGTTTCTGCTATTAGACATATGACTCCTAAGTGGATGTTCAGTGTAGCAGGGCATCTTCTCCACGTACTTGGCTGTAGTGGTTTCTGGTACTGTATGAACAGGGAATGATGAGATTGAGTCATACAGTTGGAGGTCTCATTTAGAAGATCTAAAACAGGAAGCGTTCATTCATCCAGTAATGGCACTGTTGAAGGACATTCGGAGATGTGTTACCTCTGGTGCTTTTGGATAACGAGAAGAATATTCACCATTCAGCGCACCATTTTGTAAGCTCTGTTCAATCTGCTGTAAGGATAGTGTATCATCCCCCTCCGACCACATTAGTTGTCTATAGAGTCCAGCTTCAGCACTTGTTCTGGTGATGCATGCCTCCACAGCGCCTCAACCAGGTAGTTTGGTTATTGGATATGCTTCAGGACAGTGTATCATCATCGTCCTAGTCTAGTCTAGTCCTTTAACATGCTGATGCAACTGATTTACCACAGTCCCAGGTCACTCTGTCTCTGAGAGGGAGGGAGGGAGGTGTAGAGAGAGAAAGAGAGAGAACAAGAGAGAGAGGAATACATTAAGTCATTCTTGCTGACTCAGGAACAGTGGGACAAGGAATTGTCGTTTTCTGAAATCAGGAAATCATTACATCAAACTGGGAGATATTTCCCCTCCATTTTCAGTGTGATATTGATAGATCGTGGCGGTTAACCGTGCTAGCCAGCTACCCACTGAGCATCACATGAATACATGGCGTCTTAAGTGTTGGTGTTATACGTCTTGAAGTTACTTGCTGAAGCGTTTGTTGTGTTGGTGTTTATGGGGAGGTTGATGGGGCACAGTGATTAGCATATCCGGTGTTTATGCTAATAGGAATGCAGTAAAAGCAGTAGTGCTAGCAGATTTTTGACCAGAAGACACAATGTGCTTATAATTGCTAGCATAATTTGAGCCGTGGGTGGGAGATTGGAGTAAGCCTTAGCCCACACTGCAATCTAAATCACAGATTGCCCCCCAGTTTATCACTGCTTGTTATTATTTGTGTTCACCCAAAAATCCCTTTAGTACTTACAAGTCATGCTTATATCAATGATGTAATGATGCCTAGATTTTAGCTCGAGGGTTAGCTGACAGCCCGTCAATTTGTCATTCAGAAGTGTCTGTTGCAAAATCTCTCTTCAAATATATTGCGAAATATGTAGGCCAAATAAACCAAAATGACGGGAAAAACATTGCCAAATGACCATCAGGCAGCACTTGAGAGCAGCTCTATGGGGAACATTTGTAGAACATTTCTGTCTGTACTAGAAAACAGTGTTGACCGTTTTGTCACCTCATTTTGTTCATGAATAATGGCATCTTGTGGAAAAACTCTATAGGGTCTCTATACCCCCCTCTCTTTCACTCTTTCTCTATTTCTCTCTCACTTTCTCTCTCTCTTCTACGTTGTCTCTCTTGCTTTCTCTCTTCCACTTTCTCTCACAAACACATAATGCATGTTAACAAAGTATTTTTGAGAGGAAAGGAACATTAACCTTGAGAATGACTTGTAAAGGGCTGTGGAACGACTGGGAATGAACTGTTACACAAAGCCTGGTGTCGTACCATTCATCAAAAATGGACTCAGAGCAATGTTATGTGTTTTTTCAGCGTGAGTTATTAAAAGAGATACCAGGGCTGACCGCTTTCTACTCCAGGCTGTTCTTCTAGAACACTGAGGAGTTCTAGAATGCTTTATTGCTCTCACATACTACAGCAACAGCAATACTGTTACTGTACCATACAAGAATGGCTTGTTCAATATTACACTACCGTTCAAGAGTTTGGGGTCACTTAAAAATGTCCATGTTTTTGAAAGAAAAGTACATTTTTTTCTCCATTAAAATAACATCAAATTTATCAGAAATGCCTAGAAGGCCAGCATCACAGAGTCGCGCCCCTGTTGACTTTGAGACAGGTATTTTGCCGGTATTATTTAATGAAGCTGCCAGTTGAGGACTTGTGAGGCATCTGTTTCTCAAACTAGACCCTCTAATGTACTTGTCTTCTTGCTCAGTTGTGCACCAGGGCCTCCCACTCCTCTTTCTATTGTGGTTAGAGCCAGTTTGCGCTGTTCTGTGAAGGGACTAGTACACAGCATTGTACCAGATCTTCAGTTTCTTGGCAATGTCTTACATTGAATAGCCTTCAGAACAAGAATAGACTGACAAGTTTCAGAAGAAAGTTATTTGTTTCTGGCCATTTTGAGCCTGTAATCAAACCCACAAATGCCGATGCTCCATATACTCAACTAATCTAAAGAAGGCCAGTTTTATTGCTTATTTAATCAGAACAACAGTTTTCAGCTGTGCTGACATAATTGCAAAAGGGTTTTCTAATAATCAATTAGCCTTTTAAAATGATAAACTTGGATTATCAAACACAACGTGTCTCGTGGAACAGTGATGGTTGCTGATAATGGGCCTCTGTACGACTATGTAGATATTCCACAAAAAAACAAACAGTTTCCAGCTACAATAGTCATTTACAACATTAACAATGTCTACACTGTATTTCGGATCAATTTGATGTTATTTTAACAGACAACTTTTTAATTGTCTTTTGAAAACAAGGACATTTCTAAGTGGCCCCAAACTTTTGAACGGTAGTGTATGTTTGATGCGTTGATCATGCAATAAGTACTAAATAAGCCGTACATAGCCTCTGTGTTTTGTCAATTTACTAGCTATGTCACAGCTAACAGCAAGTCCTAATTGCACCTGTAGATCAGACCATCAAAATTTAACTCTATGAAAAACTGAATTGCATTCCCACTTTGGGACAATAGTATTAATTTCTTTCAGTAGAAATAACTCTAAGCAGAGACTGACATCCCAGCAGTGCCAATTCATTAGAGGTTGCAACACACGCACACACACACATTACCATGGAGCCCTACATTCTAAGAATTAAGAGAAAGTTCACGCCATTGCGATCCCACTTAAATATTGTGCTGTTTCTATCTAAGGAAAAAAAGCAGGCCCCATCTAAGATGAACTGTCTTCTACCACGCCTTGGTCAGTGCAATGCCCACAGCGTTACCGACTAGCACTATCCCGAGGTATTGATTAAGGCGAAAGTACAGTAAACATTTATTATATCTGAAATGGCAGCCTTTGCACCAGTGGCAGAACAATAAGGTTGTCACAATGATGAATTGGCTGTGTTTACTCTAGGTTTTTTCTTACTTCCACAAGAAATAGGAAGCCGTTATTGACTAAACAGTTACAGGATTCTTTGTTGACTGAAATCATGGGCGTATCCCAAGTAACTTTTGGAGGATTTATGGAATTGAGATGTTCTCACCACTTGTTTGTCATAACTGTAGTAGTGAATAGTGAATAACTAGTAGTGAGATTTGAATAGTAGATAACTGTAGTAGTGAATAACTAGTAGTGAGATGTGAATAGTAGATAACTGTAGTCGTGAATAACTAGTAGTGAGATGTGAATAGTAGATAACTGTAGTAGTGAATAATGAATAACTAGTAGTGCGATGTGAATAGTAGATAACTGTAGTTGTGAATAGTAGATACCTGTAGTAGTGAATAATGAATAACTAGTAGTGAGATGTGAATAGTAGATAACTGTAGTTGTGAATAGTAGATACCTGTAGTAGTGAATAATGAATAACTAGTAGTGCGATGTGAATAATGAATAACTAGTAGTGAGATGTGAATAGTAGATACCTGTAGTAGTGAATAATGAATAACTAGTAGTGCGATGTGAATAATGAATAACTAGTAGTGAGATGTGAATAGTAGATACCTGTAGTAGTGAATAATGAATAACTAGTAGTGAGATGTGAATAGTAGATAACTGTAGTAGTGAATAATGAATAACTAGTAGTGCGATGTGAATAATGAATAACTAGTAGTGAGATGTGAATAGTAGATACCTGTAGTAGTGAATAATGAATAACTAGTAGTGAGATGTGAATAGTAGATAACTGTAGTAATTAATAATGAATAACTAGTAGTGCGATGTGAATAGTAGATAACTGTAGTTGTGAATAGTAGATACCTGTAGTAGTGAATAATGAATAACTAGTAGTGAGATGTGAATAGTAGATAACTGTAGTAGTGAATAATGAATAACTAGTAGTGATATGTGAATAGTAGATAACTGTAGTAGTTAATAATGAATAACTAGTAGTGAGATGTGAATAGTAACTGTAGTAGTGAATAATGAATAACTAGTAGTGAGATGTGAATAGTAGATAACTGTAGTAGTGAATAATAAATAACTAGTAGTGAGATGTGAATAGTAGATAACTGTAGTAGTTAACAATGAATAACTAGTAGTGAGATGTGAATAGTAGATAACTGTAGTATTTAATAATGAATAACTAGTAGTGAGATGTGAATAGTAGGTAACTGTAGTAGTGAATAATGAATAACTAGTAGTGAGATGTGAATAGTAGATAACTGTAGTAGTGAATAATAAATAACTAGTAGTGAGATGTGAATAGTAGATAACTGTAGTAGTTAACAATGAATAACTAGTAGTGAGATGTGAATAGTAGATAACTGTAGTATTTAATAATGAATAACTAGTAGTGAGATGTGAATAGTAGATAACT
The DNA here is from genome assembly GCF_045791955.1 of Oncorhynchus clarkii lewisi. NCBI lineage: Eukaryota > Metazoa > Chordata > Actinopteri > Salmoniformes > Salmonidae > Oncorhynchus > Oncorhynchus clarkii. The sequence continues at coordinate 12,162,855 of NC_092165.1, forward strand.
GTAGTAGTGAATAATGAATAACTAGTAGTGAGATGTGAATAGTAGATAACTGTAGTATTTAATAATGAATAACTAGTAGTGAGATGTGAATAGTAGGTAACTGTAGTAGTGAATAATGAATAACTAGTAGTGAGATGTGAATAGTAGATAAATGTAGTAATTAATAATGAATAACTAGTAGTGCGATGTGAATAGTAGATAACTGTAGTTGTGAATAGTAGATACCTGTAGTAGTGAATAATGAATAACTAGTAGTGAGATGTGAATAGTAGATAACTGTAGTAGTGAATAATGAATAACTAGTAGTGCGATGTGAATAGTAGATAACTGTAGTTGTGAATAGTAGATACCTGTAGTAGTGAATAATGAATAACTAGTAGTGAGATGTGAAGTAGATAACTGTAGTAGTGAATAATAAATAACTAGTAGTGAGATGTGAATAGTAGATAACTGTAGTAGTTAACAATGAATAACTAGTAGTGAGATGTGAATAGTAACTGTAGTAGTGAATAATGAATAACTAGTAGTGAGATGTGAATAGTAGATAACTGTAGTAGTGAATAATAAATAACTAGTAGTGAGATGTGAATAGTAGATAACTGTAGTAGTTAACAATGAATAACTAGTAGTGAGATGTGAATAGTAGATAACTGTAGTATTTAATAATGAATAACTAGTAGTGAGATGTGAATAGTAGGTAACTGCAGTAGTGAATAATGAATAACTAGTAGTGAGATGTGAATAGTAGATAACTGTAGTAGTGAATAATAAATAACTAGTAGTGAGATGTGAATAGTAGATAACTGTAGTAGTTAACAATGAATAACTAGTAGTGAGATGTGAATAGTAGATAACTGTAGTATTTAATAATGAATAACTAGTAGTGAGATGTGAATAGTAGATAACTGTAGTAGTGAATAATGAATAACTAGTAGTGAGATGTGAATAGTAGATAACTGTAGTATTTAATAATGAATAACTAGTAGTGAGATGTGAATAGTAGATAACTGTAGTAGTGAATAATGAATAACTAGTAGTGAGATGTGAATAGTAGATAACTGTAGTATTTAATAATGAATAACTAGTAGTGAGATGTGAATAGTAGGTAACTGTAGTAGTGAATAATGAATAACTAGTAGTGAGATGTGAATAGTAGATAACTGTAGTAGTGAATAATGAATAACTAGTAGTGAGATGTGAATAGTAGGTAACTGTAGTAGTGAATAATGAATAACTAGTAGTGAGATGTGAATAGTAGATAACTGTAGTATTTAATAATGAATAACTAGTAGTGAGATGTGAATAGTAGGTAACTGTAGTAGTGAATAATGAATAACTAGTAGTGAGATGTGAATAGTAGATAACTGTAGTAATTAATAATGAATAACTAGTAGTGCGATGTGAATAGTAGATAACTGTAGTTGTGAATAGTAGATACCTGTAGTAGTGAATAATGAATAACTAGTAGTGAGATGTGAATAGTAGATAACTGTAGTAGTGAATAATGAATAACTAGTAGTGCGATGTGAATAGTAGATAACTGTAGTTGTGAATAGTAGATACCTGTAGTAGTGAATAATGAATAACTAGTAGTGAGATGTGAAGTAGATAACTGTAGTAGTGAATAATAAATAACTAGTAGTGAGATGTGAATAGTAGATAACTGTAGTAGTTAACAATGAATAACTAGTAGTGAGATGTGAAGTAGATAACTGTAGTATTTAATAATGAATAACTAGTAGTGAGATGTGAATAGTAGGTAACTGTAGTAGTGAATAATGAATAACTAGTAGTGAGATGTGAATAGTAGATAACTGTAGTATTTAATAATGAATAACTAGTAGTGAGATGTGAATAGTAGGTAACTGTAGTAGTGAATAATGAATAACTAGTAGTGAGATGTGAATAGTAGATAACTGTAGTATTTAATAATGAATAACTAGTAGTGAGATGTGAATAGTAGATAACTGTAGTAGTGAATAATGAATAACTAGTAGTGAGATGTGAATAGTAGATAACTGTAGTAGTGAATAATACATAACTAGTAGTGAGATGTGAATAGTAACTGTAGTAGTGAATAATGAATAAATGGACATAATAAACACAAGGGAACACTAGATGAATGTCTTGACCTTGACATTCAGAACAGTTATGGAGGCCAGTGTGTCTTAACTTGTTGAGTGTAGGGGCAATATTTTGTTTGGATGAAACTGCCTATTTCTCAGGCCCAGAATCTAGAATATGCATATAATTGTCAGATTAGGATAGAAAACACGCTAAAGTTTCCAAAAATGTCAAAATATTCCCTGTGAGTATAACATAACTGATATTGCAGGTGAAATCCTGAGGAAAATCCAACCAGGAAGTGCTGTTTTTCCTGAAACCTCTCTGTTCCATTGCATGCCTTCCTTCCATTTAAAGGGATATCAACCAGCTTCCTTTCCTATGGCTTCCACATGGTCTGAACATTCTTTAGACATATTTTCAGGCTTTAATTCTGAAAAATGAGCGAGAAAGATCACATTGCGTCAATGGATGGCTGGGAGCCAGCAGCGTTTTGCATGCGCGAGCAGCTTGGAGCACACATTTTCTCTCTCACTCCTATTGAAAAAGCTACGGTCTGGTTGAAATATTATCGATTATATATTGTAAAAACAACCTGAGGATTGATTATAAAAACCGTTTGACATGTTTCTACGAACTTTACGGACACTATTTGGAATTTTCGTCTGCCCCGTCGTGACCGCTCGAGCCTGTGGATTTCTGAACATAATGCGCCAACCAAATGGAGGTATTTTGGATATAAAAATAATCTTTATGGAACAAAATAAACATTTATTGTGTAACTGGGAGTCTCATGAGTGCAAACATCCGAAGATCATCAGAGGTAAGCGATTCATTCTATTGCTTTTCTGACTTTCGTGACCAGTCTACTTTGCTGCTAGCTGTTTGTAATGTTTTGTCTGCTGAGAGAGATGTCCTTACATAAACGCTTGGTATGCTTTCGCCAAAAAGCTTTTTTGAAATCTGAGACGCCAGGTGGATTAACAACAAGCTAAGCTGTGTTTTGCTATATTGCACTTGTGATTTCATGAAAATAAAATATTTGTAGTAATTGAATTGAATTTGGCGCTCTGCAATTCTGCGGATATTGACGATAATGATCCCGCTAACGAGATGGGTGGGTCAATAAGTTTTTAAGAGTAGCATGGCCTTAGAAACAGATGATGCACAAAGCTCCTGAGATACTATCAACCTGGTGTCATGGCCAGCACCACGCTTGCGCGTGGAAGCACACTGCTCACACTGCGTTACAATAACAAGCTCAGGGTTTTGTCTGGCGGAAGACAAGAGCCAAGTCAGTCAAGGCTGTAGAAAAGCCGTCGCTGTGTAGCTCTTTCTCAAATCATGCTGCTACAGAACAGTAGCCTTGCCAGTCTAGCGCTTCAGAGAGCCACGGCAACCCTCAGCTCAACAACAACTCAAAGCAAACAGGGCCTCATTACCGTACAGCAGACTCAGCCCGGGCTGCGGGATAAGCACCTGTCACTCTCAGAGAGAGAAGGGAAGGACAGTCTAAAGGGATCTGCCGCTTGCTGCTTCGCCAAAGACAAATCCATACCGAATGCATGTCATTGCTTCTTCCATGTTATGCCTCATTAGGCTGATTTTCAGGCAATTCTTGTGTGTGTGGACACACATTGCACTGTGTCAGGAAAAGTGGGCTTAGAGTACACATCAATTTAATTGTCGGGGGATATACTGGTCATCCTCATGCCACGTAATAGCCTTAGCAAGGTCAGTGCATATTGCATTTTGAAATGTCAGTAGTGTTACAATCCTGCCTTGTCTAGGAAGCACAAGTACTGGATAAAACAAATAAACAACAGTAAGAATAGTGTTTTTTTTTTCAATGTATCTACTAAATTCGACCAGTATTTGACCAAAACGCTATAGCTAAGTGTGCTGCAAAGGCAGGTTATCCCAATGTTTTATTTCTTGCACCATCAAACTTCTATCAAATAACACCTCCCGCCTCCCTCCTTATAAAAGCAGAGTACTTTGAAGTCGAACCATCAATAAGACAGAGAGGTGTTTTCTCCTGGTACCTCCCCTGTGTTAAGCCATAGCATCAGAGGCAGGAGAGAGAGAGAGAGAGAGAGAGAGAGAGAGAGAGAGAGAGAGAGAGAGAGAGAGAGAGAGAGAGAGAGAGAGAGAGAGAAGCTTTGGCTCACGTCTTCTGAGACAGCGTGTCTCCTGAAACGATGCTTTGATCAGTGTTTAATGACTTGCATGTGGCCTCCCCACTGTGGCGCAGAGGCACAGGAACAAAGTGAACGTGCTTCTCCACTTGTGACATCTGTCATTTACTCCTTTAAAACCTTTTATAGGTGGTGAACGGTAATGACTCAGATGAGTTTAGATGTGTTAAGTAATGCATTAAGAGGTAAATGTGTGTGTGTGTGTGTGTGCGTGTGCGTGCAGCGGTGTACACTTGTGTGCATGCTTGTCCGCATGTTCTTGTGTTCACACACTTTACAGTATGGTGTTGCATTGAATAATGTGTAGCCACAAATCCTCACTCTATGCATGATTCCCTGGTTCCCTGGTGAGATGGTGAATGCACCTGGCCATAAGCCCTTTTGTCCATGATGCCATCTGGAAGGTGATTGCAGATGCACTCTCTCACACAACAGCCCCGTTGCTGCTTAAAATAGGGCTACTGTGGCAAGAAATAAAAAAATGAATGTTGACTTTTATTGGGATGAATCTTGTCCTGCAGGCAGAGCTGAGCAGTTTCCGCTAGATGGGCCAGCCGCAAAGTCAAAATTGTCTATCTCGTAAAAAAACTATGACATTCATTTAAGGTTGGGGTTAGGCACAAGCTTAACAGTGTGGTTAAGGTTAGATTTAAGGTTAGGGTTAGGTATAAAATCTGATTTTATGACTTTGTAGTGAGGCCAGGTACTGACAGCAGCAACAACAAAAAAATCAGCTATAGGACCTCATTCATCTACCTATAGCTTTACACTGGGTGTTTGCACAGACTCCTATTGCTGCGCTGTGAAGTCGACACATTAAGGCGGTAGTGCGAATATAGCCATTCCCTTCTCAGTACAGCCAGTCTGTTCTGGAGCGGGTTCTGAGCAGTAGGCCTATCTCTGAAAGCTTGTCTCTGCTGCCTGGCCACTGAGACCCTGTCATATACTACTGCTGTATTACTGTGTGGAGGGATGTCATGGTTCTTTGTTACGGGTGGGACAAATGCAATGTGGCGAGTGTACTGTGGTACACATAGGTAGTTGCAGTCAGTGCTTTCTACTGCTGTGGCGTGCTGCATTGCTATGGTGTTGAGACACTGAAGCACTGTGATGTTGTGGTGTGCCGCAGCCCAGAGTCATCCTGCAGGGCTGATCCATCCATGGACCCTGAAGGCCAGACATTTATCTCTCTCTGTACACCAGCACTCCCAGTGCCACAGAGCATAACATGAAGACAACCAGCAGCAATATGAGTGGTCTGGGAGTGTACTGGAGCATTGTTGTGTTGAATATTACATCATCACAGGAAGCTCCATGCTGATTATCTGGAAAGTTATCTGGAATGTTTGTTGCGGTATTGGGAGAATATTGAGAGAGAGGGATTTTGAATAATGAAAAAGAGAGAGCAAGTGAGAAACAGAGCGAAGGAGAGAGAGAGAGGGGGAGGGAGAGAGGCACGGAGAGAGAGAGAGGCACGGAGAGAGAGAGAGAGGCACGGAGAGAGAAAGGCACGGAGAGAGAGGCACAGAGAGAGAGACAGAAAGAGAGAGAGACAATATTGGATACGTAAATAACACTATTTCCTCTCTCAGACATTCTCTCTAAGATATTACAGTTTTTATCTGGCAATAAATAATGTGTTGAGAATTAGAAACTATAATAAAAGCCCTTTCATTTCTGGGTCGCCGCTGGCTGCCTCATGCAAAATCTCCCGTTATTTGTTGGGAACGGCTTTGAGAGAAATACAAACTGAGTTGCAGAAAAGCAATAAAGTGGTGTGTAATAAGGAGAAATCTTTACATTAGCAGCCTGTTGCTCAGATCCCAGTCTCTCTGTCTGCAGCTTGAAGCCAAGCCACTTGGAACAGTGAAGCTCATCTTCTCTAAAAATGAAACACTTTCGAACAGAAAGACGGTTAATGAGGAGAGGCTGAGCACAGCAGCAGGCCCCAGATCTGGTGGAGATGAAGCTGTGTGTGTGCGTGCGTGCGCGCGCGCGTGTGTCTTCTGCCGAAAGTTGAAAACGTCAGGATAATTAGATTTGAAGAAGCGCAGTGTGGTATGTCTGTGTAAAATCAATATGACTGAATGTTCCTGTAATCAGTGTTATTTTTCATGTCAGGAGTAAATTGCTTAAAGCAGTGACATTATCAAAGACAAATGTCCAAGACAAGGAAAAACGCCTGGAGGTACAGAACATCAGACATCCTGCACAGGTTTATCTGCTAGGTCTTGCTGTCTTTCATGATGACTCAATAAAACGTCTTTACTTTATCTGAAACTAGATAGCTAGGAGTGGGACTCTGCACATGCTGTGGTCCTTCGTCCTTTTCTCTTTGATGGGTCATTTAAATATATATACAAAAACTGATTTGAGGGTCAGGAAGTGTAATTTAGTTCTCTCAATTAGGTTTTTATGTCCTCTTCCCAGATAGTCAGCCAGGCCCTGGGTTTATAGAGTATTGTGCTAGGTACTCAAAGGGCTAATGAGAGAAAGGGCCCAGTGAACAGGCATTTGAAGTTGTAATTTCAGGAGAATGATCCTCAGTAAATGAGTTCTTGTGTAATGAATAGTGTCCCAGGGAGAAATGGAGTTTAAAAGCCTGAGAATTAATCAAATTATGAGTGTGACTGTTAGGGGAAATGTAGGAAATTGAGTGCGGCACTAAGTTGGTGTGCGCGTGTGCCTGCGTGTGCGTGTGGAGGGCAGGCAGCGAGGTGCAGCAGGATTACATGCGTCCCATGCTGCTGTGACTTCTACGTGCACCTCCAGCCCTCCACAGCGAGAAGGACTCCAGCCTGATGAAGTAGAGCAGAAGCACCATTCACCTCCTCTACAGGAAGATGAAACATCTGCTCAAATTACAGGGGACCACAGCAGCCAAGTACACTCATTATTAAACCATGCGCACAAATCACACACGCACACACTCTCTCAACCTACACACACACAGACACACACGTCAGCTCAGCCCCAAGCTACAGTAGTCCTTTTGTGTGCAGCTTTCTCAGAATGACACTGCAACTCACACCATTGCATATCTGCTTAGTGCCTATTGTCCACCAGAATGGCTATATCATTATTGTTCTCTCCCTGTTTTAATCTCCTCTTTTCATGTTCTCTCTCTCTCTCTCTCTCTCTCTCTCTCTCTCTCTCTCTCTCTCTCTCACTACAGCACCTGGTCTTTGTGTGTTTTCATAGGACAGAACTGCTCCCATTCCATGGTGATCTATTTATGGTTGGAAATGCAATGATGCGGACAGCAGACAGGCAGGCAGGCAGGCAGGCAGACAGACAGACAGTGGGGGCAGTGAATACATAGCGGCTGATGACTCAAACAGGGGCCCTCATCATCCTTCCCTCCCGCAAATGACTGAATTCCCTCCGTGACACACACACATACATACACACAAACACTGTGAATTCCCTCTGTGACTCCCCACCGTCTTTCAGAGAAGAGAAATGATAGGAGAGGTCACAGCGTCATGTTCTCTGCTAGATTGGAATTTGTTTTGTACATCGTTTGCAGCGGGCGGCTTCTCGCTCGTTCCTCGCTGTTTTTCCGCCGACGTGCGCACTAGAGATGTAAGACCTGGCACTGAAGAGCAGACAGGAATTGCATTAGCAGACAGGTGATTGGTCACCTTGGGTAGACATTAGAGGAGCAGACAGTGCAGCAGCAGCTTCCCAGTCGGTCTAGATGCTGAGCAGAGCATACATACGGTAATGGCCCTGTGTGTGTGTGTGTGTGTGTGTGTGTGTGTGTGTGTGTGTGTGTGTGTGTGTGTGTGTGTGTGTGTGTGTGTGTGTGTGTGTGTGTGTGTGTGTGTGTGTGTGTGTGTGTGTGTGTGTGTGTGTGTGTGTGTGTGTGTGTGTGTGTGTGTGTGTGTGTGTGTGTGTGTGTGTGTGTGTGTGATTGGTCTGTGGGCCCATACCGCACCAGTTTCATCACCTTCAGTAGTCTTATCTGCTGAAGAGGACATTTCCAACCAATCTGTTTGTATAATTAAAACATGGTGTTCAGCTCTATACAGTCAATCAGCGTGTTTTGACGGGATCAATTTGACCGAGACCAGCCGCAGAATCTTGTTCACATAATGAGTAGTTATTTGGGTTGCAAGTTCATTTACAAATCAGTAATTCTGTGCAGTCTAACCGCAATGTAGTCACAAACACAGTCAGTGAGTGAGTCAGTCAGTCAGTCAGTCAGTGAGGCAGTCAGCCGGTCAATATTGAGCTTTTTCTGATTGTGTATCTGGGTCTTTCTATAAACTAGGGTACCAGTGAGGAGTTCCTACGCTGGACAACTTGTTACAGATGTTGATAAGTCACTGATAATAATCTGACCATTTTTTCCCATGTCAATACATTAACGTATAAGGGGGATCATAGCTACAGTCGGAAGTTTACATACACTGAGGTTGGAGTCATTAAAACTCGTTTTTCAACCACTCCACAAATTTCTTGTTAGCAAACTATAGTTTTGGCAAGTCGGTTAGGACATCTACTTTGTGCATGACACAAGTCATTTTTCCAAAGATTGTTTACAGACAGATTATTTCACTTATAATTCACTGTGTCACAATTCCAGTGGGTCAGAAGTTTACATACACTAAGTTGACTGTGCCTTTAGACAGCTTGGAAAATTCCAGAAAATGATGTCATGGCTTTAGAAGCTTCTGATAGGCTAATTGACATAATTTGACATTAATTGACATAATTTGTACCTGTGAATGTATTTCAAGGCCTACCTTCAAACTCAGTGCCTATTTGCTGTACATCATGGGAAAATCAAAAGAAATCAGCCAAGATTTCAGGAAATGTTTTTTAGACCTCCACATGTCTGGTTCATCCTTGGGAGCAATTTCCAAACGCCTGAAGGTACCACGTTCATCTGTACAAACAATAGTACACAAGTATAAACACCATGGGACCATGCAGCCATCATACCTCTCAGGAAGGAGACACGTTCTGTCTCCTAGAGATGAACGTACTTGGTTGCGAAAAGTACAAAACAATCCCAGAACAACAGCAAAGGACCTTGTGAAGATGCTGGAGGAAACAGGTACAAAAATATCTATATCCACAGTAAAACAAGTCCTATACCGACATAACGTGAGTGGCCGCTCAGCAAGGAAGAAGTCACTGCTCCAAAACCATCATAAAAAAGCGAGACTACGGTTTGCAACTGCACATGGGGACAAAGATCATACTTTTTGGAGAAATATCCTCTGGTCTGAGGACAAAATACAACTGTTTGGTCATAATGACCATCATTATGTTTGGAGGAAAAAGGGGGAGGCTTGCAAGCCAAAGAACACCATCCCAACTGTGAAGCACGGGGGTGGCAGCATCATGTTGTGGGGGTGCTTTGCTGCAGGAGGGACTGGTCCACTTCACAAAATAGATGGCATCATGAGGGAAGAAAATGATGTGGCTATATTGAAGCAACATCTCAAGACATCAGTCAGGAAGATAAAGCTTGGTCGCAAATGGGTCTTCCAATTGGACAATGACCCCAAGCATACTTCCAAAATTGTGGCAAAATTGCTTAAGGACAACAAAGTCAAGGTTTTGGAGTGGCCATCACAAAGCCCTGACCTTAATCCTATAGAAAATGTGTGGGCAGAACTGAAAAAGCGTGTGTGAGCAAGGAGACTTACAAACCTGACTCAGTTACACCAGCTCTGTCAGGAGGAATGGGCCAAAATTCACCCAATTTATTGTGGGAAGCTTGTAAAAAGGCTACCCGAAACGTTTGATCTAAGTTAAACAATTTAAAGGCAATGCTACCAAATACTAATTGGGTGTATGTAAACTTCTGACCCACTGGAAATGTGATGAAAGAAATAAAAGCATTCACATTTCACATTCTTAAAATAAAGTGGTGATCCTAGCTGACCTAAGACAGGGAATTTTAACTGAGATAAAATGTCAGGAATTGTGAAAAACTGAGTTTAAATGTATTTGGCTAAGGTGTATGTAAACTTCCGACTTCAACTGTATATTCAATCAAATTCACGGGTTAATTTAAAATCTATGTTTAACCCTTTCTCATGTTTGGTGTCTTGAACCTCGGATTTGTCCAAAACAGTCAAGTGAAGAACGGCTGTTGTAATAGCGCCTGCGATGCAACAAATCCGATATTTCCTCAATTTGGGGCTTGAAAATCCTTGTCATTATTGTAGCCAATTTCTAAGTTGTCCTGTTCCCTTATAATTATCAGTGATTTCCTTTTTGATCTGTTTTTGTGAGAGGTGTGTCCACTTTCGTTTGTTTTCCGGCACTTCAATTGAAGGGTGCTGCGCTACTGTGTTGCGGTAAAACAAACACAAACGTGTGGTTATTATGAGGACGACATCTAATTCTGGCTTCAACGTGTCTTTCCATAACAATCCTTCCAGTACAAAAGGAACCTGGTTTTCTGGTGGCTTTCTCATTATAAAAACAGCGATGATGAGATTCAAATGGTGAGATTAATGCTACCTCTATTCAAAGGCTTTATTATGTGTGGCTGTGTCGGCCACACAGGCTACAGGAAATTCACCCCTACATCCATCCAATTTATTTAGTCAGGCCACATTATTCTCACATATTTTAGAATGTAATATTAATTTGAATATCAATGCATTGGTAAGGCACTGGTAAGGCATAAAAAATGCATCGTTCTCAAAGTGGTATTGACCTTATTTTTTTGGGGGGGGGGGGGGTGACAGGGGGTTCTATAATTTTGGGGTTCTATAATATATGTACAATTATATAAATGATACAATTGTATACTATTGACGACCTTAAAGTCCTTGAATTGAAGTGCTTGCATTTGACTTGCCAATGTCTGTATGAACCCTGCTTAAAGGATGTATAGTCCTAGACCTATGTTGTTATATAGGTGGAGTTATGGGATAATTTCCATATATTGCTCTAAGTACACATGTGGAAATGCTTAAAAATCTTTCTTAATTTTGTTTCAAACCATTTCAAAATTGTTATCCCAATGTTTTACACGGAGGGCTTTACATGGAACCCAAAACAGTTCTACCTGGAACCAAAAAGGATTCACCTACGGTGACAGCTGAAGAACCCATTTTGAACCCTTTTTTCTAAGAGTGGACCTGCTGTAACCATGTTTCCCAGCTGTGAGACGCAGAGCTGAAGGACAGGCTCATGATATCACATAAGGCTGTGCAGAGCGGTGACGGCTCCACCATGTCTACCTGACAGCATCACAAAAAGATGATTTGCTGTAAAACGCTTCCAGCCAGTCTTTAATCTGGGTTCTGTTCTGCTTCATACCGACTGGCTTAAGTGGCACCTTTCAGTGTGTATGTGTGTGCCAGGGTTTCGATGTGCCTGTTGACCAGAAGAAAAAAATTATCCCATCGTAACATAGTTATCATGTATCTTATTCATCACACGCACACAGCGTGAGCTGAATATCACCTCAGTGAGCTGAATATCACCTGGAGTGAAACGTGCTTTTCATTGTCATTGTGCAACTATTTTAAACGCAATCGCATGTTAAAAACAGTTTTGATGGAAATGTGGAGGCAATTATTTTAAACTTCCTCGTATGCCATTGAAACCAGCATGTCTCCTGTTCTGTTGGTTTTCATCTCGACTAGAAGCATAGTTGTTGCATTTTTAGATTCCCCCTCTTTCTAAATGTCTAACAAAGATTTAAATCTCTGTCACATATGTGCGCTGTTTACAATGGTGTTTTCCAGCAAATTTGATTGGCTGCTTCATTACAGGAGTTGCATGTTCTGTTAATATTATTTACCATAATGAGAGAGAGAGAGAGAGAGAGAGAGAGAGAGAGAGAGAGAGAGAGAGAGAGAGAGAGAGAGAGAGAGAGAGAGAGAGAGAGAGAGAGAGAGAGAGAGAGAGAGAGAGAGAGAGAGAGAGAGAGAGAGAGAGAGAGAGAGAGAGAGAGAGAGAGAGAGAGAGAGAGAGAGAGAGAGAGAGAGAGAGAGAGAGAGAGAGAGAGAGAGAGAGACTCTCTCTCTTTCCTTCGGTAGAAAACCATGATGCTGCCTAGGGCCTTGACAATAATTGAATAACCGTGTAACTGGCGGTGGTGGATGAAGACCATAACCGTTTACATTCATTTTTAGGATTGTAAAAAATGTGTATGAACTTTAGTTCCATGTAGATGAACTTTACCTAATAGCCGGAGTGTTTGCTAAGGATTATAAGCAATTGTTTTGCTAACTTAGTTTGTCTATGAAACGTTTTACATCTCCTCTTTCCAACTGTCCTTTGATGCTGGAGCAGCTAATCTTCTAGATCGGCGGGGTTGTAGAGTGATGCTGGAGAAGCTAATCTTCTAGATCGGCGGGGTTGTAGAGTGATGCTGGAGCAGATAATTTTCTAGATCGGTGGGGTTGTAGAGTGATGCTGCAGCAGATAATCTTCTAGATCGGTGGGGTTGTAGAGTGATGCTGCAGCAGATAATTTTCTAGATCGGTGGGGTTGTAGAGTGATGCTGCAGCAGATAATCTTCTAGATCGGCGGGGTTGTAGAGTGATGCTGGAGCAGATAATTTTCTAGATCGGTGGGGTTGTAGAGTGATGCTGCAGCAGATAATCTTCTAGATCGGTGGGGTTGTAGAGTGATGCTGCAGCAGCTAATCTTCTATTTCCACAGGGTTGTAGAGTGATGCTGGAGCAGCTAATCTTCTAGATCGGTCGGGTTGTAGAGTGATGCTGGAGCAGCTAATCTTCTAGATCCGCAGGGTTGTAGGGTGATGCTGGAGCAGCTAATCTTCTAGTTCCGCAGGGTTGTAGAGTGATGCTGCAGCAGCTAATCTTCTAGTTCCACAGGGTTGTAGAGTGATGCTGGAGCAGCTAATCTTCTAGTTCCGCAGGGTTGTAGAGTGATGCTGGAGCAGCTAATCTTCTAGTTCTGCAGGGTTGTAGAGTGATGCTGGAGAAGCTAATCTTCTAGTTCCACAGGGTTGTGGAGTGATGCTGGAGCAACTAATCTTCTAGATCGGCGGGGTTGTAGAGTGATGCTGGAGCAGCTAATCTTCTAGATCCGCATGGTTGTAGGGTGATGCTGGAGCAGCTAATCTTCTAGTTCCGCAGGGTTGTAGAGTGCTATAGGCTACTGCACTTCATTAAAAATATAGTTTGGTGTGTGAACTTTCTTTTTTATACAATGCACGTTTTCATTGCTTGTTAGTAAGTAAATAAATCACTTCTTTTAAAATAGGTTGAATGTGCCTGACTATTCATTAATTATTCAAGAAGCCGTTGACAAGGTTGTTCTGGCTCTGAGGCCTATAGCCTAAAGTGCTAATTTTGGGTCAAATGGAGAATTAGCCAATCCTCTCCAACCTGGCATGGTATAATTTGACACAGAATATTTTCTTCATTTATAGACTAATCAACGCTGATCAGACCAGGTCTTGGCTATACTTCCCTAGGCTGGTGCGGCAGTCAGCCTAAGGGTTAGAGCGTTGGACTAGTAACCGAACGGTTGCAAGATTGAATCCCTGAGCTGACAAGGTAAAGAAAAACAGTTAACCCACTGTTCCTAGTCCGTCATTGAAAATAAGAATTTGTTCTTATCTGATTTGCCTCGTTAAATAAAGATAAAATAAATAGGCAAGATTTTTTTTTAAATATCCCCATATAGAAGAATAGTAGACTTCTATGAACGCCCATGTGGTAGTCTACTGTTTGGAACACAGGCAATTAATTTCTGTTAATGCATGTATTAATTACAGAAATGTACCGTTCTCATTCTCGGAATGGAAACGTTGTTTGCAAAGTTCATCATCTGCTATACTTGTGAGAAACAAGTTTTGGTTTATTTCATACCGTCTTTTACACGCACCATGTGAGAATTGAGCGCGTGTCTGGGTTCTCTGTCCTGTTAATGTAGACAGAGCGTCTGGGTTCTCTGTCCTGTTAATGTAGACAGAGCGTCTGGGTTCTCTGTCCTGTTAATGTAGACAGAGCGTCTGGGTTCTCTGTCCTGTTAATGTAGACAGAGCATCTGGGTTCTCTGTTCTGTTAATGTAGACAGAGCGTCTGGGTTCTCTGTCCTGTTAATGTAGACAGAGGGTCTGTCCTGTTAATGTAGACAGAGTGTCTGGGTTCTCTGTCCTGTTAATGTAGACAGAGGGTCTGGGTTCTCTGTCCTGTTAATGTAGACAGAGGGTCTGTCCTGTTAATGTAGACAGAGTGTCTGGGTTCTCTGTCCTGTTAATGTAGACAGAGGGTCTGGGTTCTCTGTCCTGTTAATGTAGACAGAGGGTCTGTCCTGTTAATGTAGACAGAGTGTCTGGGTTCTCTGTCCTGTTAATGTAGACAGAGTGTCTGGGTTCTCTGTCCTGTTAATGTAGACAGAGGGTATGTCCTGTTAATGTAGACAGAGTGTCTGGGTTCTCTGTCCTGTTAATGTAGACAGAGGGTCTGGGTTCTCTGTCCTGTTAATGTAGACAGAGGGTCTGGGTTCTCTGTCCTGTTAATGTAGACAGAGGGTCTGGGTTCTCTGTCCTGTTAATGCAGACAGAGGGTCTGGGTTCACTGTCCTGTTAATGTAGACAGAGGGTCTGGGTTCTCTGTCCTGTTAATGCAGACAGAGGGTCTGGGTTCACTGTCCTGTTAATGTAGACAGAGCATCTGGGTTCTCTGTCCTGTTAATGTAGACAGAGAGCCGTGAGCATGAGCACGCATAGAAGTACCTGGCCTGCTTCTAGCATTTTTTCTTCACCTCACACAGTAAGTCAACAAAGTCAATTTTTTTTGTTACATCCATTCAAATGATCAAGTCAAATCAAATTTTTATTGTTCACCTACACATATTTAGCAGATGTTATTGCAGGTGTAGCGCAATGCTTGTGTTTCCAGCTCCAACAGTGCAGTAGTATCTAACAATTCACAACAATACACAAATGATAAAAAGTTAAAAGAATGTAGTTAAAAAATATATAAATATTAGGACAAGCAATGTCAAAGGCATTGACTAAAATACAGTTGAATAGAATACAGTATATAGATATGAGATGAGTAAAGCAGCAAGTAAACATTATTGAAGTGACCTGTGTTCCATTATTAAAATGGCCAGTGATTTCATGTCAATGTATGTAGGGCAGCAGCCTCTAAGGTACAGGTTTGAGTAACCAGGTGGTAGCTGGCTAGTGATGGATATTTAACAGTCTGATGGCCTTGAAATAGAAGCTGTTTTCAGTCTCTCTGTCCCAGCTTTGATGCACCTGTACTGACCTCACATTCTGGACGATAGCAGGGTGAACAGGCCATGGCTCGGCTGGTTGATGTCCTTGATGATCTTTTTGGCCTTCCTGTGACATTGGGTGCTGTAGGTGTCCTTGAGGGCAGGCAGTGTGGCCCGGTGATGCGTTGGGCTGACCGCACCACCCTCTGGAGAGCCCTGCGGTTGCGGACGGTGCAGTTGCCGTACCAGACGGTGATACAGCCCGACAGGATGCTCTCAATTGTACAGGGGCCCCTGTGTGGAGGATCAGCGAAGTGTAAGTGTTGTTTCCTACCTTCACCACCTGGGGGCGGCCCATCAGGAAGTCCAGGACACAGTTGCACAGGGTGGGGTTCAGACCGAGGGCTCTGAGCTTAATGAGGAGCTTGGAGGGTACTATGGGGTTGAAGGCTGAGCTGTAGTCAATGAACAGAATTATGACGTAGGTATTCCTCTTGTCTAGATGGGATAGGGCAGTGTGCAGTGCAATGGTGATTGCATCGTCTGTGGATCTATTGGGGGCTGTAAGCAAATTGAAATGGGCCTAGGGTGTCAGGTGCGGTAGAAGTGATATGATCATTAACCAGCCTCTCAAACCACTTCATGATGACAGAAGTGACTGCTACGGGGCTATAATAATTTAGTTCAGTTACCTTTGCTTTTTTGGGTGCAGGAACAATGATGGATATATTTATGCAAGTGGGGACAGCGGACTGGGATAGGGAGAGATTGAATATGTCCGTAAACACTGAGGACGCGGCTAGTCTGGTCTGGCAGCCTTGCAAGGGTTAACAAGCTTGAATGTCTTACTCACGTCGGCCACGGAGAATGTGAGCCCACAGTCCTTGGGAGTGGGCCGGTTGGTGGCACTGTGTTATCCTCAAAGCGGGTGATGAAGGTGTTTAGCTTGTCTGGAAGCAAGACGTCGGTGTCCATGACTTGGCTGGTTTTCCCTTTGTAGTCCGTGATTGTCTGTAGACCCTGCCACATACGTCTCGTGTCTGAGCCGTTGATTTGCAACTCCACTTTGTCTCTGTACTGACGTTTTGCCTGTTTGATTGCCTTACTGAGGGAATAACTACACTGTTTGTATTCAACCATATTCCCAGTCACCTCGCCATGGTTAAATGCGGTGGTTTGCACTTTCAGTTTTGCACTAATGCTGCCATCTATCCACAGTTTCTGGTTTGGGTAGGTTTTAATAGTCACCTTGGGAACAACATCCCCTATACACTTCCTGATTAACTGAATCACTGTGTCCGTGACATTGTTAATGTTATTCTCAGAGGCTACCTAGAAAATATCCCAGTCTGCGTGATCAAAACAATCTTGAAGCATGGATTCTGATTGGTCAGACCAGCGTTGAATAGACCTTAGCACTGGTACTTCCTGTTTGAGTTTCTTCCTAGAGGAAGGGAGGAAGGGAGGAGAAAAATGGAGTTGTGATCTGATTTGCCAAAGGGAGGGTGGGGGAGGGCCTTGTAGTCATCCCTGAAGGGTGAGTAGCAGTGATCATATGTTTTAGTAGCGCGGTGTACTAGAACTTCAGTAGCATTTTCCTCAAATTTGCTTTGTTAAAATCCCAAGCAACAATAAATGTTGCCTCAGGATATGTGGTTTCCAGTTTGCACAAAGTCCAGTGGAGATCCATGAGGGCTGTCGTGGTATCGGCTTGAGGGGGAATATACACGGCTGTGATTATAACCGAAGAGAATTATCTTGGGAGGTAATACGGTCAACATTTGATTGTGAGGTTTTCTTGGTTGGATGAACAAAAGGACTTGAGTTTCTGTACGCTCTCACAATCACACCATGAGTAGTTAATCATGAAACATACACCACTGCTTTTCTTCTTCCCGGAGATTTCTTTATTTCTGTCTGCACGATGTGCTGAGAACCCAGCTGGCTGTATGGACTGGGACAGTATATCCGGAGAGAGCCATGATTCCGTGAAACAGAGTAAGTTACTCTGCTACTATGCTTCTAGTAGTGGCAGTCATTCAGTGTAACAAACATCAGATAATAAATTAGTCCATGATGCTAAGTGAAGTCTGTGCCACTGAGAACCCCACAGCCAGCCCAGATGTTGGGAGCTGGAGCAGTTTGGTGGGGATTTTTACTTCTCTCTGTCTCTCTGTCTCTCTGTCTTTCTGTCTCTCTGTCTCTCTGTCTCTCTCTCTGTCTCTCCCTTTCTCTCTCTCGTAAATATGTGCCAGTGAAAACTTCATAACCTCTCTCCCCCCAGAGAGAGCGGAGCGAACTCGACGGCCACTACCAGGGTCTTCACTGCACTCTGATGAGCAAACATTTGAATAGGGAGAGTGAAATATCTTCCCATGTTCGTTTCTTTCCTGGCATAGAATGGAAAGAGAGAGAGGGAAGGGGCTGTAGGCACGGAGTCACACAGTATCCATAGTGAACGAGAAAGAGACGAGAGACAGAACTGGATGCCAAATCCACACAGACATTAATTTGCAGCGCCACATGGGACTGGTAGTGATGATGAGAGAGACAGATTACTACTGAGTCACAGTTGGTGACCAGAGAAAGTCAGAATACCTAACAACCTTCTCAAATGGGTTGTTAAATGTCAGTTCTATAGTATCACTGCAGATATCTATTGAAAATCACATCGTCTGCCATCATTACACGAAGAACCGTTCTCATTGTTAGAATACAGAGACCTAAAAGTACTCCCAAATGAATCTGTGTGTTAGCGCATGTAGGTTATAAAACAACTCCTGCAATACCTGCGTGTTCCTCTGCTGAGCGAGAGAGCAGCATTCTCAGCATGTGTAATTAAGTAGCACATTGTGCAGTGAGTCTGTGGCCCTAGACCCCGAGCTGTCTGGGCAGAGCCTGTACGGTAATTGGTAAATTTACTGGAATCAATGCGCAGGGAGCGCAGCCCGGCAGACTGCCAGTCTCAGCAGGCTCTAAGAACAGAGGGAAGAAGAAGAGAAAGGGTAGAGAGGAGGAGGAGAGAGAGAGAAAACAGAAAGGGAATGGAGGAACCACAGAATAAGGAGGAGAGGAGGAGGAGAGCAAACAGACAAGGTGAAGGAGAAGAAAATGCAACAGAACAGGACAGGACAGGACAGAACAGAACAGAACAGAACAGATGAAAAGAAGAGGACAGAACAGGACAGAACAGAATAGGACAGAACAGAACAGAATAGGACAGAACAGAACAGGAGAGGTGAACAAAACAGGACAGAACAGAACAGATGGACAGAACAGGACAGAACAGAACAGATGAATAGGACAGAACAGAACAGGACAGATTAACAGAACAGGACAGAACAGGGCAGGACAGATTAACAGAACACAACAGAATGGAACAGATTAACAGAACACAACAGAATGGAACAGATTAACAGAACAGGACAGAACAGGGCAGATGAACAGAGCAGATGAACAGAACAGAGGAACAGAATAAGTACAGGACCGGAGCGGAGAGGGAAAACCAAACAACATTTTGGTTTCAGAGAGAGAGGAAGAGTACACTGTACAGTACAGGATTAGAAGGAACAGATCAGTGGAGAGAAGAAAAAACAGAACAGAATAAACAGAGGAGACTGTTTAGAGAGAGAGGGAGTACCCCGGAGATGGATAGAGTGACATGTTTAACTCTATGGAGAGTACACTAACACAGGGTTAGTCTGGTCTGAGTAGTATGTCTTCCTTTTATTTTGATTCGAGCCATACCCCACAGGACCTGTCAAGCCTTGATCCACTGCTGAGGTCAGATTTACACAGGCAAGGTCACTGTACTGTTTATTGATCAGCCTTTCTGTCTGTCTAGCTACAGTATCTGTCTGGAGAATATAAGAGATTTTTAAGTATGCTCAACTGTGTGGATTTGACTTACTTTCCACCTTGATTGTGTTTTACAGCATTGGTTGGTGGGAAACGTGTATATTTTCAAAGCATTAGGGCTTATTTCTCCACAAGGTTTTTAGTTTGAATACACATAGGGCATAGAGGAAAAGAACCATTTGCGTTTACCCACAAAGTTCTCTTACCGAAGACGGTTGCAAAAATAACTCCCTGTATCGTGCGTGTCGGAAAATATCTGGACTGTTGGGGAAAAGTATTTAAGAATCAGCCTTTAAAGCAGGAACTTAATCAATAGCCTCCTACCTAACTTTACCTTGAAGTAGTGTATCTTTCAGATGTATTTTTCAAGTGGCTCACTGCCAGTGCTGCAAGGACATTGAAGGACAAAACCCAGACCAAAAGGAACAGTCTCACAGTTCACAATGAGTCCAGGACAACCCTGAACAAGAACAACCCTGACCAAGAATTCAACCTCTTTGCAGAAAACAACACTCTTCAGATTTTCAGAGGCTAGGTCGATTAGCTAGCTCCATGCATACTGATGTTCTATTCTGGATAGAACTGGAGAGAAGAAAACGTTGTACTCTGGAGTTATTCCTGACACGATACTAACCTAGAAAAACATAGTATAGATAGATACCCATTATACAGTCTACATGAGAATATTTAAAGCAGGTGAAAGGATATGAACAGATGCACAGTGCTTAGGGCAGCGGCCTGTTTAGTTCGTATTTGTGCGTATTTGTTCACTTTGTGTGTATGTGTGTGTCTGTTTGCATGCACACACACATTTTTTTTTGTGTGTGTGTCTGTGTCTTAGCTTTCAAAGCCTGGGAGTCTGAGAAGGAGAAGTCATGAAATATTGGTAGCCAGCTCCGACAACCCTTGACCTGCCCTTTATGAGGTGTGGATCAGAAGATGAGTTCCCTGTCTGTCTTCGTGTGTGTGAAACCCTGGGGTCATTTAGACATTTAACAGGCGTGGACCTAGTGTCTTCAGGTGGCAATGAAATAGGAATTATAGAACAATGTAAATGAAACTTGCACTCCTTTAAAGATTGGGATTACCTCTTGGCTTGGCAATTATTTTTGCGCTGTGTTTCCTGTGTCAGCTTGAGAGAGATGTAAATTACTCAAAGTGCAGGGTTTCGCAGGGTCACAGTTGTGACTGTAATGATATCAGCCTCTTAGGCTCTACCTGAGTAGTTAGAATATATTCTGTGTGCTGAAAACAAGCTGGCGTGGATGTGTGAAAACAGACAGTTATCCCTCACATAAACTGTAGTATCCTTTACTCTCATGTGGGTGAAGTGACTTCATAACGTATCCTCAGTTTATTGAACAGTTGTCATGGCAACATTACATAAAAAAAGGAAAGAAAAGTCTGAAATGTATTTTATGCTAATTAGTAGCATCAGTTGACTTTTAGAAGTCAACAATGTCCTTGTTTTTTCATCACAAGGTTTATCAGATGTGTTCTCTAAATCTCACGTCTGTCCCTAATAGAGAATGAAACTCTAAGCAGTAAACACACATTTTTATTTTCAACCTCATGCTTCATTTTACATTGGAGCTTATTTTCAATTATCCAACTGTTTCCCTATCCTTCTTACCTCTGATTAGTAAAGTGAGGAGACTGTAATAACTGTGTCTCAAAATTTTAGATTTTAGATAACGTCCAACTGTAAAATAACTGGATTATGTCCAACTGTAAAGTAACTGGATTATGTCCAGATGTAAAGTAACTGGATTATGTCCAGTTGTAAAGTAACTGGATTATGTCCAGCTGTAAAGTAACTGGATTATGTCCAGTTGTAAAGTAACTGGATTATGTCCAACTGTAAAGTAACTGGATTATGTCCAACTGTAAAATAACTGGATTATGTCCAGATGTAAAGTAACTGGATTATGTCCAGCTGTAAAATAACTGGATTATGTCCAACTGTAAAGTAACTGGAATATGTCCAGTTGTAAAGTAACTGGATTATGTCCAGCTGTAAAGTAACTGGATTATGTTCAACTGTAAAGTAACTGGATTATGTCCAGTTGTAAAGTAACTGGATTATGTCCAGCTGTAAAATAACTGGATTATGTCCAACTGTAAAATAACTGGATTATGTCCAACTGTAAAGTAACTGGATTATGTCCAGTTGTAAAGTAACTGGATTATGTCCAGCTGTAAAGTAACTGGATTATGTCCAGCTGTAAAGTAACTGGATTATGTCCAGCTGTAAAGTAACTGGATTATGTCCAGCTGTAAAGTAACTGGATTATGTCCAGTTGTAAAGTAACTGGATTATGTCCAGCTGTAAAGTAACTGGATTATGTCCAGCTGTAAAGTAACTGGATTATGTCCAGCTGTAAAGTAACTGGATTATGTCCAGTTGTAAAGTAACTGGATTATGTCCAGCTGTAAAGTAACTGGATTATGTCCAGCTGTAAAGTAACTGGATTATGTCCAATTGTAAAGTAACTGGATTATGTCCAGCTGTAAAGTAACTGGATTATGTCCAGCTGTAAAGTAACTGGATTATGTCCAGCTGTAAAGTAACTGGATTATGTCCAGCTGTAAAGTAACTGGATTATGTCCAGCTGTAAAGTAACTGGATTATGTCCAGTTGTAAAGTAACTGGATTATGTCCAGCTGTAAAGTAACTGGATTATGTCCAGCTGTAAAGTAACTGGATTATGTCCAGCTGTAAAGTAACTGGATTATGTCCAGCTGTAAAGTAACTGGATTATGTCCAGCTGTAAAGTAACTGGATTATGTCCAGTTGTAAAGTAACTGGATTATGTCCAGCTGTAAAGTAACTGGATTATGTCCAGTTGTAAAGTAACTGGATTATGTCCAGCTGTAAAGTAACTGGATTATGTCCAGCTGTAAAGTAACTGGATTATGTTCAGCGGAGGCTGATTAGCTCTAAAATACCACCTCATTCAATAATTGAATTTCTCCTATATGATCATGATCGCTCTCTTCATATATCTACATGGCTTTTTAAAGTTATTCAAAAGCACATATTCATTGTGGTGTGTCTCTTTAAATTACTATTGCTCCTCTATCTCCAAATCCCTTATTTTGATGTGTGCCTCATGGGCTGCATTTACACAGGCAACCCAATTATGATCTTTTCACATCCAATCTTTCTCAGAGCTGATTTGATTGGTCAAAAGGCAAATTAGTGGAAAAATATCACAAATGGGCTGCCTGTGTAAACACAGCCATATCGCCTTCAGCCAACAGTAAACCACTCCAATACGACTCTCATGAGGAACGTCTGTTGATTTACCATTCAGGAGTGTGTTTGTTCTCAGAGCTAACATATGCATGTGCTATCAGGATCTCTGAGATGAGATAATAGCATTACAGAATGCCTCTATTGTCTTGTTCAGTTGAGGGGAAACGTTTTGAAATGCCGTGAAACAGGGAAGTACTATCTGAAGAGATTTTACTACTACTACTGAACATAACCAAGGTCTAGTTGTAGCCCTGTAGCTCAAATTGCTCGTAATAGCCATGCAGCTACCCATAGGGCATTATCCCACTGCTACTAGGGGTGAGAAGAGAAAAACCTCAATTACTCCTCAGGGAATCGAACATAAAATACCCATTGACAAATGACTCTGGTGTCCTGTCTGTTTCCAAAAGCTGCTGAAAAGTTAGCTCTTCTGAGGCAAAGTACTATAGGGGTCCATTTGTGAGGGATCCATTTGGTGAGGGGTCCATTTGAACCACAATAACCACATTTCCACCTACATGCCATGATACTTCAGCATCTTTTGAGAAATAAAATGATGCAGGGCCTCGAAAGGGCCACTTTTCAGCAGCTTTTGGAAACAGACAGGACACATAATGGTCCTCTTTAACCCATTTGTCAATGGGTCTTTTTCGGTAGATACCCCGTGGAGTAATTGCAGTGTTCCTCTTCTCTCCCATTTCTATGATCAGAAAAGACACTGTAAATGCACAGATTTCTTTCAGGGCTTGGCAGTAACGACGACTCCTAAATCCTCAAAAGATATCAAACCAGGAAGGGAAACATTTTGCCTGCCCTGCGATGACTAATATGATCATACACACCTTTGAGATTTATCATATCAGGAGTGTGTGTGTGTGTGTCTGTGTGTGTGTGAGAGAGAGAGAGAGAAGGAGAGATTACGAAGCCCTATCTGCGCCACGGTGCTTTTAAAAGTAGAATTTCATAAAAGCTTGTTCTTCCCCCTCCGGTTATGACTTCAAATAAAATTAAAGTTTATTGGTCACGTACACAGTTTTGCAGATGTTATCGCCATTGCAGCAAAATGCGTATGTTTCTAGCTCCAACAATGCAGCAATATCTAGCAATACAATAACAATGCTCACATAATCCAAAAGTAAAATAAAAGAACAAGAAATTAAGACATCAGATTGAGTAATGTTAGAGTCAGGAATGTAAATAAATATTTCTTTATTTTTACTATTTTCTACATTGTAGAATAATAGTGAAGAAGACATAAAAACTATGAAATCACACACATGGAATCATGTACTAACCAGAAAAAGTGTTTATTAAATATATTTAGATTTTAGATTCTTCAAAGTAGCCAGCCTTTGCCTTGATGACAGCTTTGCACACTTGGCATTCTCTCAAACAGCTTCACCTGGAATGCTTTTCCAACAGTCTTGTGCTGAGCACTTGTGTGCTGCTTTTCCTTCACTCTGCGGTCCAACTCATCCCAAACCATCTCAATTTGGTTGAGGTCGGGTGATTGTGGAGTCCAGGTCATCTGATGCAGCATTCCATCACTGTCCTTCTTGGTCAAATAGAGGCACACTGGTTAAGTGTGCCTTGAATTCTAAATAAATCACTTACAGTGTCACCAGCAATGCACCCCCACACCATCACCCCACCTCCTCCATGCTTCACGGTGGGGTGGGAACCACACATGCAGAGATCATCCATTCGTCTACTCTGCGTCTCACAAACACACGGCGGTTGGAACCAAAAATCTCAAATTTGGACTCATCAGACCAAAGGACAAATTTCCACCGGTCTAATGTCTATTGCTCGTGTTTCTTGGCCTACGCAAGTCTCCTCTTCTTATTGGTGTCCTAGTGGTTTCTTTGCAGCAATTCAACCATGAAGGCCTGATTCACATAGTCTCCTCTGAACAGTTGATGTTGAGATAGATGTATCTGTTACTTGAACTCTGTGAAACAGTTATTTTGGCTGCAATTTCTGAGGCTGGTGACTCTATTGAATGTATCCTCTGTAGCAGAGGTAACTCTGCGTCTTCCTTTCCTGTGGCGGTCCTCATGAGAGCCAGTTTCATCATCGAGCGAGATGTTTTTTGTGGCTGCACAAAGTTCTTGAAATGTTCCATATTGACTGACCTTCATGTCTTAAAGTAATGATGGACTGTTGTTTCTCTTTGCTTGGTCTTTTACCAAATGTTCTGTGTACCAACCCTACCTTGTCACAGCACAACTGATTGGCTCAAACTCATTAAGAAGGAAAGGAATTCAACAAATTAACTTTTAACAATGCACACCTATTAATTTAAATGCATTCCAGGTGACGACCTCATGAAGTTGGTTGAGAGAATGCCAATAGTGTGTAAAGCTGTCATCAAGGAAAAGGATGGCTACTTTGAAGAATCTCAAATATAAAATATATTTTGATTTGTTTTTTTGGTTACACTTTTTTGGTTACTACATGAATCCATATGTGTTATTTCATAGTTTTGATGTCTTCACTATTATTCGGCAGGGTAGCCTAGTGGTTAGAGCGGTGGACTAGTAACTGGAAACCCCCGAGCTGACAAGGTACAAATCTGTCGTTCTGCCCCTGAACAGGCAGTTAACCCACTGTTCCTAGGCCGTTATTGAAAATAAGAATTTGTTCTTAACTGACTTGCCTAGTTAAATAAAGGTAAAATAAATCAAATGTAGAAAATAGTAAAAAGAAAGAAAAGCACTTGAATGAATAGGAGTGTCCAAACGTTTGACTGGTGCTGTATGTATGTGAATTGTGTGTAGAGACAGTAAGGACAGTATATGAATAGAACAGGTGTGTACAGTCGTGCCCAAAAGTTTTGAGAATGACACAAATATTAATTTAACAAAGTGTGCTGCTTCAGTGCCTCAGACATTTTTGTCAGATGTCAGCATTTCATAAGTGTCAAAGGCTTTTATTGACAATTACGTGAAGTTGATGCAAAGAGTCCATTTTTGCAGTGTTGACCCTTCTTTTTCAAGACCTCTGCAAACCACCTGGACATGCTATCAATTAACTTCTGGGCCACATCCTGACTGATGGCAGCCCAATCTTGCATAATCAATGCTTGGAGTTTGTCATAATTTGTGGGTTTTGAGGATTGACCACAAGTTCTCAATGGGATTAAGGTCTGGGGAGTTTCCTGGCCATGGACCCAAAATATTGATGTTTTGTTCCCCGAGCCACTTAGTTATTACTTTTGGCACTTTTTGGCACCTTGTGGCAAGGTGCTCCATCATGCTGGAAAAGGCATTGTTCGTCACCAAACTGTTCCGGGATCATTGGGAGAAATTTCTCTCGGAGGTTGTGTTGGTACCATTTTTTATTCATGGCTGTGTCCATAGGCAAAAATGTGAGGGATCCCACTCCCTTGGCTGAGAAGCAACCCCATACATGAATGGTCTCAGGATGCTTTACTGTTGGCATGACACAGGACTGATGATAGCGCTCACCTTGTCTTCTCTGGACAAGTCTTTTTCCGAATGCCCCAAGAATTCGGAAAGGAGATTCATCAGAGAAAATTACTTTACCCCAGTCCTCAGCAGTCCAATCCCTGTACCTTTTGCAGAATATCAGTCTGTCCCTGATGTTTTTCCTGGCGAGAAGTGGCTTCTTTGCTGCCCTTCTTGACACCAGGCCATCCTCCAAAAGTCTTTGCCTCACTGTGCGGGCAGATGCACTCACACTTGCCTGCTACCATTCCTGAGCAAGCTCTGTACTGGTGGTGCCCCGATCCCGCAGCTGAATCAACTTTAGGAGCGGTCCTGGCGCTTGCTGGACTTTCTTGGGCGTCCTGAAGTCTTCTTCACAACAATTGAACCGCTCTCCTTGAAGTTCTTGATGATCCGATAAATGGAGGATTTAGTTGCAATCTTACTGGCAGCAATATCCTTGCCTGTGAAGCCCTTTTTGTGCAAAGCAATGATGATGGCACGTGTTTCCTTGCAGGTAACCATGGTTGACAGAGGAAGAACAATGATTCCAAGCACCATCCTCCTTTTGAAGCTTCCAGTCTGTTATTCGAACTCAATCAGCATGACAGAGCCTTGTCCTCGTCAACACTCACACCTGTGTTAACGAGAGAATCACTGACATGATGTCAGCTGGTCCTTTTGTGGCAGGGCTGAAATGCAGTGGAAATGTTTTTTGGGGATTCAGATCATTTGCATGGCAAAGAGAGACTTTGCAATGAATTGCAATTCATCTGATCACTCTTCTGGAGTATATGCAAATTGCCATCATACGAACTGAGGCAGCAAACTTTGTGAAA
Organism: Oncorhynchus clarkii lewisi; assembly: GCF_045791955.1. NCBI lineage: Eukaryota > Metazoa > Chordata > Actinopteri > Salmoniformes > Salmonidae > Oncorhynchus > Oncorhynchus clarkii. The sequence continues at coordinate 12,189,706 of NC_092165.1, forward strand.
ACTTATATTTGTGCAATTCTCAAAACTTGGCCACGACTGTACAGCAGTAGTTACATAGGATGAGCCTTGACTAGGATACAGTATATTCATATGAAGTTTGTAAAACAGTTTGTAAACATTATTAAAGTAACCAGTGTTCAATGACATTAGATGAATGTACAGCAAAAAACATTGACTGTATTTGTGTTTGCAGCAAGCTCCTGCTAAAGTCCAGGTTAAAATTATTTCTCTGAACCTCCAAGGCAACCTTCAAAATTCACAGAAAGCAAACAGAAAGCAGAACAAAGCTTAGGGTATCTGAATTATTACTAGCTTTTGTTGCACTGGGAAGCACTTTAGAGAGCAATTTGAAGTCACTTCAGGTTCGTTCATGCATACATTATTTTTGACAGTTGAATTCAAATGTCATTCATATAGAAGAAAACATTTAAAAATATTAGAATCAGCACATGTTCGACTGTTGATGGAGTGAAGGGAGAATGAATAGAAATGACGGTCAGTTAAATTATCAGGGCTGAACGCTCTATCAAAATGTAAGTGTTTTACCTTTCTCTTCATAGCCTGGTTCCACCCCTCATAGCCTGGTTCCTCTCTAGGTTTCTTCCTAGGTTTTGGCCTTTCTAGGGAGTTTTTCCTAGCCAACGTGCTTCAACACCTGCATTGCTTGCTGTTTGGGGTTTTAGGCTGGGTTTCTGTACAGCACTTTGAGATATCAGCTGATGTACGAAGGGCTATATAAATACATTTGATTTGATTTGATATTACTGTTTGGCTGAGGCTCACACTGAATTACAGCGTTTAATCTCTCAGAGTGGGCGATGATGGAATGATGGAATTGTCCCCCACCCTCTTCCTCCTCTCCTCTTTCTCAGGGCTTCTCGCTGGGGCTGAGCGAAGGACACATTTACACCTGGACGGACGGCTTGAGGAGGAGAGACTGGCATGATAACGAGAGCATCAGGAGAGACGAACTACGTGTCGGTACGTCTCACAGAGAACTCACAGGAAACCACAGACAATCACTACACCTCCTGTAGCTAAAGAGTTTTCACTCTGCACACAGCGAGCAAGCTGAGACCTCACGTAACGAATGTCCACATAAAGAACTTCAACCAAGTCTATCTTTATCATGATTTACTGTGATGGTTTCCGTGAAGGTAAAGGGGAGATTGTTTTCCCAGGCAGTAAGTGTATTATTAAGGTACTGTAGGTACTGGACAGTAACTTTGTAAGTCATATTGGTCTATTTGATAATGTTCGCTTTAGCTCTGCTTCTTGAGCAACGGGAGCCCAGATGCTGGACAAATGCATTTCCATTTGAGACATGTAAAAAAATAACTCATTATTGTCTGTTTCCACCAAGTAGAGGCAAGACTAACCCTTAGCTAAGTGAGAACATGTACCACGATCTCAATTCAGATTTACATTAATTAGAAAAGGTCACTGGCAGACAAGCCAATAGTATCCACTATTCATACAAGAAGAATCTGGGGGAGGGGTGTTCGGGCCAGAAATGATTGTGTCCACACATATAGTAACCCAGCTATTTCTATTTCCATTCATTACATAAATGTCAAGTAAAGAGCAGAGAGGCAGAGACCCAATGTTCCTCTCCTAATCCAAACACAGTATCTGTGTCTCCTTCCTGCCGCTGTGCAGTTACAGCATCAGTCAAAAAGAGCTCTATTTGAAACTTAAGTATTTTCAGTCTTGGCCCCCTTAAGGTTAAATCACTGTGCCATTGCCAGTTAAAGCTTTAATATTTTAGCAGATAGATTTCAATAGTCCCATCCTGGTAGAGACCTAGTCTACATCCCAAACGGAACCTTAGTTCCTACAGAGTGCACTACTTTTGACCAGTTCTGGGTAGTGCACGATATAGGGAATAAGGTGGGTTTTGGAACGTACCCCAGAACTGGGAAACATTTGAAGCCAAGCTGGATAAATCATCAATGCCAGACAGGAAATATATTATTTCGGTCAGGGGTTCATGTCAACTGTAGATAAACATGTCAGAGGCAGTATTAATGACCAGGCAACAATGGAGAATAGAACACTTTTACAGCTTCTGGAATTGCGGAACTCGGCTGTAAATTCTAATGCATGCAGACTTCAGAGTATTAAATAAAGTCATTAGCCAGATTAGACTAAGTTGAATTGCTACTAGACTAAAACAGAGACGTCAAACAGGGCTTCTGTCTAAATGGCACCCTATTCCCCACATTCCCCTATGGGCCCTCTTCGAAAGTAGTGCACTATGTAGGGAATAGGGTGCCATTAGGGTGGCAGACCTGTCACATCACGTAACCCTACAATATGGCTGCCTAAATCCTGAACGTTGCCCTCTCTGCCCTCCTGTCTGGTCAGATCATGATGCATGGTCATTGTCCCACCAGACCTCCACCACATATGTTGAGCCTCGATTGTACGTTTGCGGCGACCATGATAAAAAGCTTTCTATTCATTTTGGATGAATCAAGCTGATTATAGCTCATCAGTGCATGAAACCCAGGGGTGAGTAATACATTTTCCCCTGTTTTTCTTGCGTATGTCGGATGGGAAAAGTGTAGTCTACTATATGCATTAACCACTTACGAATCTAAAGCAGTTCATATACAGATGCTCTGTATAATGAATTGTAGGCATGTGTATTAACCACTTATAAAGCTGCAGTGCTGGTAATCAACATCATTGTACTGTGATGGGCCTGTTAATTAAATGTTGAGCATCTCTCAATCAAGTTTGACGTCAGCCTCTTGCCCATCTCTGTTGTGAATAGATTAGTGATTACAGAACAGGGCCTGCGTTCAAATAGTGTCTCCGAGTAGGAGTGCTGATCTAGGATCAGGTCCCCCTTGTCCATGACCTCTTATTAATTATGATCTAAAAGGATAAAATGATCCTAGTCTGAGACTCTTTGTGAATACAGACTCATAATCACCACCATCCCCCTACCAGGAAGCTGTAGAAAATCTCACCCCATTGAACAGCATGTAGGAATGATTCATGTGTTAAACCAATTAGGTGATTTTCTCTATATATTGTCTCTCCCATTATGCCTTTTAAAAGCATCCATTTACATGTTCTGTCAGCAGGGAAATTGGGTGAGTGCACTTTGTCCATGTTTTTCTTTAGTTTTTTGAACCGCCATTGTTTCGAAAATCAAGCCCCTTCCGAGTGAAACGATGGAATGGAAATCCATTACTATTGAACATTAATGTGTGGGTGTGCTGGATTGGAATATTTCATTCGCCTCCCTCCTGTGAGCTTGGCTGCCCTGTGCTGTGGGTGTAGTGTTTCAATAATGATGTACCGTGGAAAATGAGCTTCCAGCGGCCAACAATACTCACAGTAGAGTTATTGAACTCACCGCATTATTGAGAGGGATCACTGCTTATGTCAATGTATAATTCACGTTGATGAGAGAAATTATGAACTATGTAAAACTTAGCAAGTGATTTATTCATTAGCGTTGGTTTTGGCGAAGGACGTAAAATGAATTGTGTTTATGAGAGGACAGGGACGTGGGTTTCGTTTCATCCTATTTCCAGCCGACTCTAAGATTGTGGCATACGATACCTACTTGAAACACAAGCTTTTACTTGGCAGACGGCGCCCTCAAAATATTTCCCACCTCCCGCTTCCAAATCCATTTAATATTTTACAAAAACAAAGATTTTTCTATTTCCCTCTTTTGTACTCGTCCTGGAAACTTTCCATGTTTCCCTCGGTCTCGCTCACACATCAAAAGGAAAGCCTCTCGTTAAGAATGTCATTGTTTTCCTTTCTGCATCCTCTCCGTACATCAAACAAAGCCAGCTGTCAGTGTACATTAACTGCATGTTTGCCACGCCAGGAGTGTTTTCAGGGATAACCTTAACATACCATACAATAATATGTGCTAAAACAGTTATTTCCCCCTAGGAGATTTCTCTCTGTATTGTAAGCTTTCTCTTTATATTAGAAGCTGTACATTTCTCTCATATGTGTCTCTCGTCCAAAAAGAACAATGCACATTAGCAGGATTCCGGAATTAGATGCTTCTATACCCACTTGTGATTTCACTGCAGCATCCTCTTATAAAGTATACCGATAGGATCCTCTACTTCTGGCCCCTTGGAGGTATAAACGAGGTAAACGGTTTAATTAGATGAAAGAGAAAGCTGTCAGTCAAGTGTGATTGGCAGCGTAAGTGATATGTAACTCCTTCCCTTCGGTGTCGGGGCCCCCGGGGCCCCCGGGGCTTGATTCATGGTGGCCATTTAGTCAAGCTCAAGGCAGTAATGCACATTGCAGAGTGTGAACCAATGATTCTGTCACCGACGCAGATGCTTTCTGAGGTTTCACATCTCAGTCCAGGAATCAAGATTAAACAGTAGGGGGGGTCGCAGAACAAATGGATGGACTCGAGTACAGCCTGTGCGGATAGATACTATAGTATGTCACCATAGTTAGTGCCATAGTATATCACATGCAATAAAACATAGCGTTTTTCATCTTAATTGGTTTCAGTGCACACAGCAAACCATTGCATCACCTTGGTAACCACTAACCAGCACCATTTGATTGAAGAAAGACAGTAATACTTTACTTCAAGCCTGCAGGCATAATGTTTTAGGTCTATAACTTGTTATAAGCATCCATGAGCTTTTAGAATCATTGAATGTTGCTGTATAGCAGTGTTTCAGTACAGCTACTGATCCACACTCATGTAGGCTACTGTTTTTAGCATTGCATGCTTTACCAAGCCCCCCTAATGAGATACTCACACCGTAGCAGTTCAAATGAACACACAGCTCTTAGCTTATTGTTTGTATTTCACTTGTGCCTAAACGGCAGTATCCAAGGAGATTTCAATCTCCTCTTCTCTATCAGCATGTTAAGCAGAGTGTGTAGAGGGCTGCTTATTCAATTTAAGAAGTCCCGGTTCCTGTTGTTGGTTTGGGGCAAACGTTGATTACAATACCGAAAACAGTGTTTTGCATCTCTAAATAGACATACACACACACACACGCACACACACACACACACACACACACACACACACACATACATACTTACGCTCCTGATCTGATAAATCACAGACGTGTGTATAATTGTATTAGTGATCGCAGGGCAGGAAAAATGTTTCCCTTCCTGGTTTGATATCTTTTGAGGATTTAGGAGTCGTCGTTACGCCAAAGTGGCTAACTGCCAAGCCCTGAAAAAAATCTGTGCATTTACAGTCTTTTCTGATCATAGAAATGGGAGAGAAGAGGAACACTGCAATTACTCCACAGGGTATCTACCGAAAAAGACCCATTGACAAATGGGTTAAAGTGGACCATTATGACCCTCTGACAGGCGCACACACACACACACACACACACACACACACACACACACACACACGCACACACACACACACACACACACAACAAAGCACCTTGAGATTTCACAGTATTTTCTGTCTTTTAGGGAAAGGGGAGCACGGCAAGCCCTACCCTCTGGCTGAGGATGAGTGTGACGACTCGGTTTACAAGGAGAACGGCTTCAATATCTACGTTAGTAACAACATCGCCCTGGACCGCTCTCTACCAGACATCAGACATCCAAAGTAAGTAGAGAGACAGATGGGTCTTTCTCTGATCCAAATGTTGACACAATAAATGTGCAGAGCAGAGGTAATAACGTGTGTTAATTGGGGGTCAATTGCTGCACTACTAACGAGAGAACAAGGCGGTGTGCGTGTTAACATTTCACTTCAAACACAAAATGGGGTCACACCTCGCATCTCCAACGATGTTGTCTTCTCTAATCCCCCAGGTCTTAGTATCTGTGTCTGTTCATTGGCATGGAGGAGAGGAGCGTGAACAAACACGTTCACCTCTATTGATTCTCACATCAAATAAATGTGAATGTAACCCGTATACAATGCACACGGTCTGCACTGGCACTTTACTGCCACTCATTAGTAGGCAAACATGGCTAATATCATTACATGGAAAATGGCAGCTTACATCGATTAGGGGTTTGTTGTGGGTGTTTACTCTGCTACTCTGGTACCAATCAAAGGTGTTTAGTTGAACAGTGCTGCGTATGTACGTTAGCATGGCCGTATTGGCTGCTTTTCGCAGTGATGTCAGATATTGCTTATTTTTTGCAATGAGGTATTTGATGGATTGGTCCATAATGGCTCTCAGGGAGCACTAGAAGGCATTGTAAGAAAGTGAGAGAGAGAAACCACTGGCCTTCTGCACACCATTAGGCCCTCATAGAAACAACATGGATTCTCTCTCTCTCTCTCTCTCTGTCTGTCTGTCTGTCTGTCTGTCTGTCTCTCTGTCTGTCTGTCTCTCTGTCTCTCTGTCTCTCTGTCTCTATCTCCTTGCAAGAAACAAATCTTCCAGTAACTCCTACTGCAATGGGTTGGAAGTCAGGAGGGGGGTTGCAGTAGTGTTACAGCTCTGTCGATAATGAGAACTATTCCCTACGCTGCGGGGGGGCTGGAGAGTGACTGCATCCCAATGGCACCCTACTCCCTATATAGTCAACTACTTTTTACCCTGTGGGCCCTGGTAAAACATAATGCACTTTATAGGGCATAGGGTGCCGTTTGGACTCCAAGTGATTCCATGTTAGCGAGGTAGGGAAATTAGATGCCACACTGTGCTGTGCATACTGTGGAGAGGGATATGGGGACATTTTCTCATTTGAAAGCTAGTTAAGCTTAGGATTGAAATATAGTGTTTTCTCCCTCTGGATATTGTCCCGTGTCTAATCTCTACTGACTGTGTGACTGTCTATGCATGTGTGTATTTAGAGTGTGGGTGTATGTGGGTGTGTGGGTGCAAGTATATTCGATAAGGTGCGCACGTAAGTAAATTTACATGTGTGAAAAGGGTGTGTGCTCAATTACCGGTAAACATGTTTTCCACACCGCACTTCGTGTGTGTGGGATCAGAACATGTGTTGACAAGAAGTCAGGTTTCTATGAAGCTAAATCAGCCCTCCAGGGCAATGCTCTTCAGTTCAGTTCCATCATCACAAAAAACCATGGCAATTTTCTTCAGCAGGTGACGTGCCTTGTGCGGAGTGTGAGAGAGAGAAAGAGGGAGAGAATGAGAGAGTGTGTTTATTAGTGTGCGAGAGAGAGAGAGGGGAGGAAGAAAGGAAGAGAGAGAGAGAGAGAGAGAGAGAGAGAGAGAGAGAGAGAAAGAGTGGGAGATAGATAGTTAGAGAGAGAGAGAGAGAGAGTGAGGGGGGGATAGATAGTTATAGAGAGAGAAATATATAGAGAGTGAGGGGGAGAGGGATAGATAGTTATAGAGAGAGAGGGGAAGGGGAGGAGAGAGAGAGTTAGATAGTGAGAGAGAACAACAGAGAATATCTATGGTGAGAGGGCATGGCATCTCTGTATATTTACAGTAATCCTCTCAGTATGTGATCTGTAACATTATTTTGTAGACAGTGGCTGAATGATCTCCATCTCCCTCACAGTAAGCTGGGGCCCTGTCTGTCTTCCTGCTCTGCCTGTCTGTCTGTTTTGCCTGCCTGTCTGTTCTGCCTGCCTGTTCTGCTTCCCTGCCTAATGTAATGACGGCTATAACTCAGATACACCCCTGATTTCAACTAATTTAAGAGATGGAAATGAGGCCAGTGCTGCCGCTATCCTAGCTGACGTTGTTGACACAAAGCGGTACGGAAAATAAACCTCACAGGTTAAAAACATTTAAGGGATTGCGATGTCTGTGAATGCTAAGTCATTTTGGCAATGTTGTATTTCTCAGTCTGCACATACTGTACACTAGAACCTAAAATGGTTCCTAGAGCTGTCCCCACTGGAGAACCCTTTGAATAACCCTTTTTGGTTCCAGGTAGATCCCTTTTGGAATTCAAATAGAACCCTTTACACAAAATAGTTATTCCTGGATCCAACCCTACTTGGTTTCAGTTACTGTTTTATATTTGGTTATTTTCAAAATGTTTTCACTGCTGAGTTAATTACAGTTTTTTCTCAATTACTGAAGCATTGGACTATCTATAATCAGTTCCACAAGTCATACGATATGATGGAGAAGTTGAACGTTCGGTAGTTAGTGTACATAGCCTACACTTGAACAGAGCCTCAGAATAAAGCCTGGCATGTCTTTAAAGCAGATGTGATACTGCATTGTGCATTTTACACCAAATGACGCTGTCACGTTCTGACCTTAGTTCTGTTATTTTATCTTTGTTTTAGTATGGTCAAGGGCGTGAGTTGGGTGGGCAGTCTAGGTTTGTTTTTCTATGTTGGTTTTTGAGTTCGGCCTAGTATGGTTCTCAATCAGAGGCAGCTGTCTATTGTTGTCCCTGATTGAGAATCATACTTAGGTAGCCTGGGTTTCACTGTTGGGTTGTGGGTGTTTGTCTTCCGCGTCAGTGTTTGTCGCCACACAGGACTGTTTCGTTCATTTCACTTTTATTATTTTGTATTTCATAGTGTTTAGTTTATGTTTTAAAATAAACATTATGGACACTTACCACCCTGCGTTTTGGTCCTCCGATCCTTCTCGCTTCTCCTCCTCAGAAGAGGAGGACGAGATCCCTTACAGACGCTGCTCAACATTTCATCCAACATTAACACCTATGCATTTACCCAGGCAGGTGTTACAGTATGTTCGGATCTGATCTGGAGAGCAGTGACCTGTTATTAAATGGCTGTAACAGCATGGCAGACAGTATAAGACGCAGTGGGGAATCCAATCATGCTGGAAAATCAACACGTAAGGAACAGACTGAAGGCGTTTACCCATACAGAATGTAACATGAATGTCATTCTCATCGGGTCTGTGTGTGCGACAACCACGGCGGTGCAAAGGCCTAGTTGAGAGGAAAAATAATCACATCAGCAGTTGATAGCATCAAGTCTGCGTAATGTTCAATGTTACCTTATCAAGTTCAACGGAAGCTGACAGTCTTGCTTCATTCTTACCTGAACTGAACGGAGTCTCTATTCAGTCATTTATTTATTCACTCTCTCATTCTTTCTCTCTTCCTCACACACTCATTTCATACAGCAAGGAAGGGAAAATGGAAGTTTAATTTAAGCCTATATGCATTTAAGAGAGGTCTATAAAGCCCCAATCCAGCCCCATATATCTTGTTTCCTCACTATACGGTGCTGGAGGGGGGTGACAATGATATTTTCCATAATGGTATGTGGCTCTATCTGCCTATTACTATGCAAATCGATGCTCTTCTCCTTCCTGAATGGTATTTCATAATGTAGAATTATCTGACAGGGCAGCTGGAGAGACCAACCTTGTGTTTTAGAGATTGGCTCAACTCCAGCAGGAATGAATTTGCTTTCCCAGCCCAGCACAGATGTAGGGAGCTGGAGCAGTTTGGTGGGCTCCCTCCCTCCCTCCCTTCCTTCCTTCCTTCCTTCCTTCCTTCCTTCCTTCCTTCCTCCCTCCCTCCCTCCCTCCCTCCCTAAATATACAATAATAAAAAACAGGGCTTCTAACCAAGTACCGAGTCATAATTCTGCAAAGACCGGTGATAAATTAGAACAGCTTGTCAAGGTTGTCACCGGGGTAAATTAGCAGGAGACTCGTGTGAACCGTAAAACTGCTGCTTCATTTGCCAATTTCAGCTTTGTCGAGGCGGCTATTAACATGCAGATTTCCTGAATTGTTTATTAGGCCGGCTGAAGCTGGAGTGGCTCTTTTAAAAGCTGATTTACTTTACGACTCAGCACAGAGGTAGAAGGTAAAGCAGGCTATGTGTTTGAGGCTGGCTGGCTGGCTAGCTGGATGGACAGCTGGCTGGCTGGCTGGAAGGCTGGCTGGCTTGGCAGTGTGACACACAGCAGGGAGCAGGTTGACTTTCCAGATGTAGGAAGACGTGATTAAAGATATCAGTTTTAGATTGTGACATTTAGCCTATCACAGAGTCACTACCAACACATGTAGCTAGTTCTACATCAAATGCATAAGCTACACGTGGAGATAAAACGCGCACGATGTCTCTGATGTATTGAATTTCGATCCCACTGGCGTCTTTGTCAGGACAGGTCAAGAAAGGTTTGGTCTGATGTATTAAAAACCATGGAGGCTAATACAGTCCCTGGTATATTGTGTATTCTCTTTCCTCAGCTGCAAGATGAAGCTGTACCTGGAGAACCTTCCCAACACCAGCATCATCATCCCCTTCCACAATGAGGGCTGGTCGTCCCTGCTGAGGACCATCCACAGCATCTCCTACCGCACCCCAGACCACCTCATCGCTGAGATCATACTGGTGGACGACTACAGCGACAGAGGTAGGACACCTGGTTAACTGTTACGCTACTGTCTGTGTTGGTGGTCAGGGTTCTTACACCACACCCTGCTCAGTGACTGTGGTAGGACCCTGGTTAAACTACAGTTATTACAGTATGGTGTTGGTAGGACCCTGGTTAAACTACAGTTATTACAGTATGGTGTTGGTAGGACCCTGGTTAAACTACAGTTATTACAGCATGGTGCTGGTAGGACCCTGGTTAAACTACAGTTATTACAGTATGGTGCTGGTAGGACCCTGGTTAAACTACAGTTATTACAGTATGGTGTTGGTAGGACCCTGGTTAAACTACAGTTATTACAGCATGGTGCTGGTAGGACCCTGGTTAAACTACAGTTATTACAGTATGGTGTTGGTAGGACCCTGGTTAAACTACAGTTATTACAGTATGGTGCTGGTAGGACCCTGGTTAAACTACAGTTATTACAGTATGGTGTTGGTAGGACCCTGGTTAAACTACAGTTATGACAGTATGGTGCTGTTATTACAGCATGGTGCTGGTAGGACCCTGGTTAAACTACAGTTATTACAGTATGGTGCTGGTAGGACCCTGGTTAAACTACAGTTATTACAGTATGGTGCTGGTAGGACCCTGGTTAAACTACAGTTATTACAGTATGGTGCTGGTAGGACCCTGGTTAAACTACAGTTATTACAGTATAGAGGTCGACCGATTTATGATTTTTCAACGCCGATACCGATAGAGATTATTGGAGGACCAAATACCGATTAATCGTCCGATTAATAAAAAAAAAAATTGTAATAATGACAATTACAACAATACTGAATTAACACTTATTTTAACTTAATATAATGAAACATGTTCAATTTGATTTAAATAATGCAAAAACAAAGTGTTGGAGAAGAACGTAAAAGTGCAATATGTGCTATGTAAGAAAGCTAACGTTTCAGTTCCTTGCTCAGAACATGAGAACATATGAAAGCTGGTGGTTCCTTTTAACATGAGTCTTCAATATTCCCAGGTAAGAAGTTTTAGGTTGTAGTTATTATAGGACTATTTCCCTATATACCATTTGTATTTCATTAACCTTGACTATTGGATGTTCTTATAGGCACTTTAGTATTGCCAGTGTAACAGTATAGCCTCCGTCCCTCTCCTCGCTGGCCTCGAACCAGCAACACAACGACAACAGCCACCACATCGAAGCAGCGTTACCCATGCAGAGCAGGGGAAACAACCACCCCAAGGCTCAGAGCGAGTGAAGTTTGAAGCGCTATTAGCGCGCGATAACTAGCCAGCCATTTCACTTCGCTCACACCAGCCTCATCTCGGGAGTTGATAGGTTTGAAGTCATAAACAGCGCAATGCTTGACGCACAACGAAGAGCTGCTGGCAAAACGCACGAAAGTGCTGTTTGAATGAATGTTTACGCGCCTGCTTCTGCCTACCACCGCTCAGTCAGATACTTAGATACTTGTATGCTCAGTCAGATTATATGCAACACAGGTCACGCTAGATAATATCTAGTAATATCATCAACCATGTGTAGTTAACTAGTGATTATGATTGATTGTTTTTTATAAGATAAGTTTAATGCTAGCTAGCAACTTACCATGGCTAACTACATTTGCGTAACAGGCAGTCAGTCTCCTTGTGGAGTGCAACGAGAGAGAGGCAGGTCGTTATTGCGTTGAACTAGTGAACTGTAAGGTTGCAAGATTGGATCCCCTGAGCTGACAAGGTGAAAATCTGTCTTTCTTCCCCTGAACGAGGCAGTTCACCCACCGTTCCCCGGTAGGCCGTCATTGAATATAAGAATGTGTTCTTAACTGACTTGCCTGGTTAAATAAAGATTAAATAAAGGTGTAAAAAATACCGATTGTTATGAAAACTTGAAGTCGGCCCTAATTAATCGGCCATTCCGATTAATCGGTCGACCTCTATTACAGTATGGTGCTCTATGTATCAAGTAGGACCCTGATTAAATAAAATAAAATAAAATTGTATTGGTCACATACACATACTGTATTTAGCAGATGCTATAGTGGGTGTAGCGAAATGCTTGTTTTCCTAGCTCCAACAGTATGGCGTTGGTGGGTATGGGGCACTGCACTAGTTCCATTACCCCTACCAACTAATAGAATCTCACTTTGATTCATCTCTGTTAGTGTATGTTTTTGGTGTCCACAACCCTGGATGTTGCTTCTGGGGGTCTTTGCCTTGAGGATAACCCTGTGTGTGAAGCTAGTGTGAGCCATACTCATTTGTGTCAACCTCTCATCCGTCTATGGTCAGGTAGTTTGGTTTGGGAGGAGTTGGGTTTTGCTCGCCAGCCAGCTGGTTGCCCTGTTGGCCGTTGCCCTCTTTCTCTCCTGTGGTTCTGTGGATGTTGTGCAGAGAAACAGATTCACTTCCTATAGTGGTGTGGCTGCTTGCCTCAGGGGGAGGGAGATAGAATGTATGCATTCAGTAGCCAGACCACTGTGGCCGGACAGGGTCAGTCATTGTGTACTGTATGCTCCCCCGCAGTGTTGAGACAATCCACTGGAACTCTCAGTCCACTGGCCTTCCGAGACACACACACACACACACACACACACACACACACACACACACACACACAGAGAAGACTCACCACGCCACCGGGCTTAGCCCGGATCATTCCACATTCCGTATTCCGCCTCTGGAAGCCCATGCATATATTAGCATAATTGAGGTATTTTTATATTGTTTTAGCGGGCGAAGAGCAACAGCACAAACAACCTCTTGGTGGATGGACTTTAGAGTGTGTGTTCTTCATTTGCATCAGGTGATGATTCAGCCTAATGGGGAATTCACTGGTTGTTTAAAGGAGCGATGCGCAGTTGCTGCATCCATTTTGGACTTATCTGGAATTCATTCTTGAAGAAGTATGTCTTGTACATAAATGGCTGATGAGTTTAGTTCAACTGTCGTATCCCATCAGAACCCAAAATATCAGCTTGTTTCACTCCAATGTTTGTAAACAACCTAAATGTAAACAAACACAGTATAGGCTCAAAACATGGTCAAAACTCATTTTGATATCATGGATGGTCAATCCTGGCATTTAGCTCTGTTTATGAATTTGAAAGTGGTTACATTTCTCCAGCCCTATCCCCTAGCTTTTTTACCAAAAACAGTGATTAGGTGCCAGCTTTGTTGTCGTTTCAACTGCTGAGTTCCCCTATGACGTTTGTAACGTTTATGTTAAAGCTGTGCACGTTCATATTTTGAGTCCATGGTCCACAGTTCATCCATGTAAACACTCTCTGTTGGTTGCTGTAGGCCTGTCTGTTCTGTTTACATACTGAGTCAGGTGAATGTGTGGAAATGGGTCATTTGGGTTCTGTGTGTGTGTGAATGGCAGCGTTGGGCAAGGTTTTGTGTGTGTGTGTGTGGGGGATCAGTGTTAGAGCTGGCAGATTCTCAGTGAGTTGAGGCTCTCTGGGACCATAGTCCTCACGGTGGGACACCAGATGGGCACAGCTGCTGCTCTACCCTACAGCTGAATCTATCCCCCAAGTGTGTGTGTGTGTGTGTGTGTGTGTGTGTGTGTGTGTGTGTGTGTGTGTGTGTGTGTGTGTGTGTGTGTGTGTGTGTGTGTGTGTGTGTGTGTGTGTGTGTGTGTGTGTGTGTGTGTGTGTGTGTGTGTGTGTGTGTGTGTGCTTGCCTGCATTTGATGTGCTAATGTTATTGTCACTGGCCATATTATATTGTTTAATTATTTTCCCATCTTACAACCACACTTCAATAGTACCTAAACTGGTCAGCTGTGTAATGCATGCCAGATATCCTGGCTACACATCCCAGGACTGCGTTCACCCCCATCATGTTCTGGTGTGTCACACAGAGGACCTAGGCACGTTCTGGTGTGTTGCACACAGCAGCTAGGCAGAGTGGCCTCTTTGTGCCTGTGGAGGACAATTCTCCAGTGAGGGAAGCGGAAACAGATTTTTCACCTGAAGCGAAAATAACAATAAGCTTTGCTGACAGAATAGCTACATTTGAAACCAAACCTTCTGAGAAATAATTTGGCAATGTATAATTATGAGTCATAATGATAATAACTCTCCATCTGTTGCTCGAATGATAAATAATGAAATCAACCTTTATTGTCTGATGCTACGTTCATAACCCTCTGGCACGGTTGTAATTCCCAGTTGTGAAGTCATAAATAAGTTGGATGCAGTCATGTGCTTTGTACTCGTTGAGAAACACTGATTGGCTAAAGGCCAACACGCTGCATCACCCATAAACTAAAAGTACAGCTACCATGCTTGTAAACAAATTATAATGCTCAAAAACCATATTAATAGATAGCTTTTTATAAACAATGTTTTGTTGTTGTATTTGCCTGCCAAAAATGCAGTTATCGAGGTTATTTTCTTACTAGGTGACATCAGAGGTCAGCATGTGGGAGAAGTTGGAGCTCAGGGATGATAGACAAGCTTCCCACTAGTAATTACCAGTTGGAGGGGCGTTCAAGTGGATCTTTCCCAGCTGAATGTGGTAAATACCACCTTCCCACTTTTTGTGAACACAGCATTAGTCACCTACTGTACCTGTGAAAATATCCTATCTATTAAGTGTCAGTGGAAAACTATGATTAGGTTGCATAAGTATACCAATCAGTTGGCTACATAGTTTATATGGATGGGCATTAGAAATTATTTCACTATTCAAATAATATGAAGGTGGAGTGGGACCAGGGGACTTACCTAGGACGGAGAGTGCACCAGAGGAGTGGGGGTCTGCAGCGGTGCGGAGGACACCAGAGTTGAGACGGTGATGAGGCCAACGGAGCAGCGCCTGGGGAGGGGTGCTCAATGGTGGCAGTGCAGCGGGAGGATTGTAGTACAGTGGGAGGTGAGATACAAGTGGATCAGGAATTCAGTGAGGCCTTTGGGGATACGTGTTTACATTTTGTGTACTTAAACGTCCGAAGCCTACTACCGAAGATAGATGAGATATGTCTGTTGGTTCGCAAATCAGAGGTGGGTGTCTTATGTTTCACAGTGACAGAAAGGATCGGAATTGGAATGGGGGGGGGGGGGATATGTGCGTTTGTAAGATCGGACATTGCTTATAACGTCAGATCGGATTTAAGCGTTGATCTGGAGATTGTCAGGCTGCATATCTGCCTTCCCAAAACCAAGCCGATTTTATTGGGGGTGTGTTACAGGCCGCCCAATCAGAATGCATTCTATGTAGGTCTTGAAATTGTGTTGTCAAACTGTAATGATTCCCTGGTGAAGGAAATAATTTTGTTAGGGGATTTCAATACGGATGTCTGCAAAAAGGCAAACCCAACTCACAATGTATTTATGCACTTCTGTAGATCACTTGCCCTGACCCAAATGATAAAAGATCCCACCAGGGTATGGGAAACAGTGCAAAGTACAATTGACTTAATATTGGTGTCTGATAAATCCAAAATATTGCTGAGTGGAGTAATAGTATATGGAATCAGTGATCATTTGATTATATTTTGCTCAAGGAGGGTTTTTAAATATATATTATAGTGTCACAAAACTGTTAGAATCAGAGGACTCAAAAAATTCTGTGTTGAAATGTTTTGGGAGCAAGTTGGTAAAATTGACTGGTCACCAGTGCTGTATAGTGTTGGGGTAGACAGTGCCTGGGAAGCCTTTAAATGTAGATTCCTTGATGTGGTGAATGTGATGGCTCCCATTAGATGGGTCAGGGTAAGGCAGAGATCTAGCCCTTGGTTTAATCATGAGATTATAGAATCTCTCCTAGCAAGGAATAAGGCCTTGATGAAATTTAAGAACTCTCAAGAGCAGCCTGATTTTCTCCTATATTAACGTCACAGAAATTAAGCACAGAGCAGGATGGATGAAGCACAGAGCAGGATGGATGAAGCACAGAGCAGGATGGATGAAGCACAGAGCAGGATGGATGAAGCACAGAGCAGGATGGATGAAGCTAAGAGGGGTTACTTTGCTGATAAAATAATTGAGAACTTAAATGACCCTAAAAAGCTTTGGAAAAAGCTAGGCTGTAGTAGTACTACCAAAAACAAACTAAACAGTATTGGACTGAACATCAGGGGGGAGATTGTTTATGAAAAAGCAGAGGTTGCCAATGAATTCAACAATTTTTGTTACTTCTGTTGCCAGCAAGCTGGTTAGAAAGCTACCCACCAGTTCTGGTATGTATATAAACGACCAAGTCAATAAGTATTATGCCGAGTTACGGGTTCAGCCAAACTCTTTTGCAAAGGTGGCAACAGCCAAATAGCAGAGCTTAAATGCTCCAAATCCACAGGCCTGGATTATATTCCTGCAAGGTTTCTTATAGATTCTGCTGAGGAAATTGGCCCATGTATTACGCATATCGTTAATCGTTCTCTTGAACAAGGCACCTTTCCCAGGGACATGAAACACACTAAAGTTATACCTCTGTGAAGAAGGAGATAAAGTCTGACCCTGGGAATTATAGGCCTGAATCTCAATCAATCAATCAAATGTATTTATAAAGCCTTTCTTACATCAGCTGATGTCACAAAGTGCTGTACAGAAACCCAGCCTAAAACCCCAAACAGCAAGCAATGCAGATGTAGAAGCAGGTGATACAGTTAACTACTGTCTCCTAATCTCCAAACTGGAGGCACTGGGGTTAAGCAGTATCCCTCTAGGCTGGGTAAAGTCCTTTTTATCAGGTAGGGAGCAAATAGTACAGGTTAATGGTTCACTGTCTCAGGCAAAACCAATAAGTTGTGGTGTTCTGCAGGGGAGCGTGCTTGGACCTTTACTGTTTTTACTGTATATTAGCAATATGAAAGATGCTTGTTCTTGCCGTCTTTTTCTTTATGCGGATGACTCTACACTTCTGGTGTCTCACAAAAGTAAAACTAAGTTGGAGAGCATACTGAGCACAGAGCTTACTAATATTAGCAAATGGCTTGGAGATAATAAGGTATCTCTACACTTAGGTAAAACTGAAGCAATTATTTTTGGATCCAGACCTAAATTGAGTAGGTCCTTTGAAATCAGAGTGGAGTTAGGGGGGAGGTGCTGACTACTAAAACCTCTGTTAGCTACCTGGGATGCATCCTTGATGGAAGATTGGGAGGTGTGAGCATGGCCACTAAAGTGCTAGGGAAAGTAAATGCCAGGACTACATTTTGGCCAAGAAAGTCCAAGCTGCTTAATAAGGACTCCATGAAAGTGATAGCCACTGCCCTCATTCAATGCCACTTTGACTACACTAGTACTTCCTGGTTTGGGGGCTTATCTAAACTTATGAAGCTTAGGTTAAGATAGCCCAGAATAAGCTGATCAGGGTAGTATTGAAATGAATCCATGTACACACATAGGCAGGAGCTGCTTTCAGGAACTCAACTGTTTGCCTGTTGAGGGTGTCCCAGATTAGACTGGGTTTGGTTTACACAAGTATTTATGGTTCTGTGCCCAGATGTCTAACTGATTACCTTCCCACTGCACACAATCACTTTCCTGGTGCACACAATCACAGCACCAGATCAGGTGTTGCTGATGTGTGCTTATACAGGTTCAGGAGTAATGCTGGGAAAGGTACTTTCTTGTATACTGGCGCTCAGAGTGTAATAAGTTGCTTCTTCCCATAAAAACGATGTCCTCTCTGGGCAGCTTTAAAAATAACGTAAAAAACTGTTTGTCTTCTGTCCCCATATGAATGACCCCTATTATGTACCTCTGTAAATCACGTCACTCAAAATGACGTAAAATGCAACAACAGCAGACAGTACAGTGGTTTTCAGGGTGCTATTCCGGTATTTGTTGGCTAGGGGTGGCAGGTCGCCTGGCGGGTAGGAGCGTTGGACCAGTAACCGAAAGTTTGCTGCATGGAATCCCTGGGCTGACAAGGTAAAAATCTGATGTTCTGCCCCTGAGCAAGGCAGTTAACCCACTATTCCCCGGGCGTCGAAGATGTGGATGTAGATTAAGGCAGCCCTCCGCACCTCTCTGATTCAGAGGGGTTGGGTTAAATGCGGAAGACACATTTCAGTTGAATGCATTCAGTTGTACAACTGACTAGGTTTCCCCCTTCCCCCTTTCCCTAACAGTAGCCTCAGCTAACAGCAATAGTGAATATGTCTGATGTTTGCCATCATAGAACTGATTCTGTTTCAACAAAAAGTTTTCTGGTGAGTGTTTTGCTTTGATCTGTGTCAGGTCTGGTGAACTCTCCGTTGGTGCGCGCCTGCAGGCTATTTGAAGTGGGGAAATAGCATACTGTTGTCAGGGCTGACCGGAGGGCTAAATGCACTATGATAGTAAAATGCCTTTTCACGTGAAACGCAACCCATAACCCATAGCCCATGAGAGAGAAAAAGGAGCTTTAAAATAAAACAATCACTTTTTGAGTCCTCAGAACTGTAGGCTACATTTAAAAGTCAGGCCAATTCATTTATCAGGATCATTAATGGGTATATCCAAAGAATTGGCAATATAAACTAAGGTAAAACAAAGGAAAATGCACATAGTTGGCTGTCATTTCAGCTGCTTGATGTGATTGTGTGTTAGTTTTAGTTGGCTAGTTAGCTACAGTAGCAAAGGAGAAGTAACAATTAGCCTAGCTATCCTCAGTGCTTAATTTGTCAATCGGGAAGTGCTGGAACAAAAAGTGAGCACGAGAGGGGGGTGACCTGGGCAGCTCTGAGGTACCAGAGCGCATGAAAAATAGAACCATCTTTATAATAAAGCATTGCATGCATATCATCACATTTGTGTAGTGGCATGGGGAACAATGTTAGTGGCATAGAGTCTGGGAAACTGTTTGTCTTTTAAAACGCATTTCATTTGACTGGAGACTTTGGTATAATCTTTTTTAATGCCGAGTTCAAAACAACTAGGAACTCGCAACTAGGAAATCTCAGAATTCCGACTTCAGTGCGTTCAAGACAACTGGGAACTCTGGAAAAACTAGCTCCAATTGGTCAAATTAGTTTTGAATAGTCATCTAACTCGGAATTCCAAGTCAGGAACTCTGGCCTCTTTCTAGAGCTCCGACCTGAAGATCACTGACATCATGATTCCGACTCGAGTTCCTAATTGTCTTAAAATCACCATAATACCACACAGTTGATCGAAATGAGAGGCTACTTTGACAAAGAACAACTGAAAATCTGAGATCAATAAAAGCTAACTCAATAGCTATTGTAGGCTACAATATGAGTAGCAAATTATAGTCCCAAAAATTATTTCCAGTTCCACTGACTCACCCAATGACACGCAGCTCCCTCGCTAGTAATGGCCTATGCGCTCATGCCAGAAGCCTCTCTCTCCTGTTTTACTTTGTAAAATACTTGGAAGTTGATCAAGTATTTTGGGAGCCTACAGCATAGAGTCTTCTCTTTTCAGCAGGAGCCATTTGCTTTCCAACCTGTTTTGTCTGCATGCTGTTTGTTCACTGACAGATTTGCCACGTGTTCCAGACTGTAGGCTATGCCTTGTTATTGGGATACACTCCACAGCTAGGCAATTTAAAAAAAATACGCTATTGATCCTCTGTGGCAAAATGATAGGCTTTCTAGTGTAGTAGGCTATTCTGAGTTATTTCATTTATTTCTGAACAAACAGCATTAACTCTATAATTTTGGCAAATGTATATAAATTCATCAGTGCTGCTGCAGCTCCTCCAGATCCCTTCGCACGGTTATGATTCTATAAGGAAATACAGTGCCTTGCGAAAGTATTCGGCCCCCTTGAACTTTGCGACCTTTTGCCACATTTCAGGCTTCAAACATAAAGATATAAAACTGTATTTTTTTGTGAAGAATCAACAAGTGGGACACAATCATGAAGTGGAACGACATTTATTGGATATTTCAAACTTTTTTAACAAATCAAAAACTGAAAAATTGGGCGTGCAAAATTATTCAGCCCCTCTACTTTCAGTGCAGCAAACTCTCTCCAGAAGTTCAGTGAGGATCTCTGAATGAACCAATGTTGACCTAAATGACTAATGATGATAAATACAATCCACCTGTGTGTAATCAAGTCTCCGTATAAATGCACCTGCACTGTGATAGTCTCAGAGGTCCGTCAAAAGCGCAGAGAGCATCATGAAGAACAAGGAACACACCAGGCAGGTCCGAGATACTGTTGTGAAGAAGTTTAAAGTCGGATTTGGATACAAAAATATTTCCCAAGCTTTAAACATCCCAAGGAGCACTGTGCAAGCGATAATATTGAAATGGAAGGAGTATCAGACCAATGCAAATCTACCAAGACCTGGCCGTCCCTCTAAACTTTCAGCTCATACAAGGAGAAGACTGATCAGAGATGCAGCCAAGAGGCCCATGATCACTCTGGATGAACTGCAGAGATCTACAGCTGAGGTGGGAGACTCTGTCCATAGGACAACAATCAGTCGTATATTGCACAAATCTGGCCTTTATGGAAGAGTGGCAAGAAGAAAGCCATTTCTTAAAGATATCCATAAAAAGTGTTGTTTAAAGTTTGCCACAAGCCACCTGGGAGACACACCAAACATGTGGAAGAAGGTGCTCTGGTCAGATGAAACCAAACTTGAACTTTTTGGCAACAATGCAAAACGTTATGTTTGGCATAAAAGCAACACAGCTGAACACACCATCCCCACTGTCAAACATGGTGGTGGCAGCATCATGGTTTGGGCCTGCTTTTCTTCAGCAGGGACAGGGAAGATGGTTAAAATTGATGGGAAGATGGATGGAGCCAAATACAGGACCATTCTGGAAGAAAACCTGATGGAGTCTGCAAAAGACCTGAGACTGGGACGGAGATTTGTCTTCCAACAAGACAATGATCCAAAACATAAAGCAAAATCTACAATGGAATGGTTCAAAAATAAACATATCCAGGTGTTAGAATGGCCAAGTCAAAGTCCAGACCTGAATCCAATCGAGAATCTGTGGAAAGAACTGAAAACTGCTGTTCACAAATGCTCTCCATCCAACCTCACTGAGCTCGAGCTGTTTTGCAAGGAGGAATGGGAAAAAATGTCAGTCTCTCGATGTGCAAAACTGATAGAGACATACCCCAAGCGACTTACAGCTGTAATCGCAGCAAAAGGTGGTGCTACAAAGTATTAACTTAAGGGGGCTGAATAATTTTGCACGCCCAATTTTTCAGTTTTTGATTTGTTAAAAAAGTTTGAAATATCCAATAAATGTCGTTCCACTTCATGATTGTGTCCCACTTGTTGTTGATTCTTCACAAAAAAATACAGTTTTATATCTTTATGTTTGAAGCCTGAAATGTGGCAAAAGGTCGCAAAGTTCAAGGGGGCCGAATACTTTCGCAAGGCACTGTAAATGATGCAACACTGGGGAGATGAGAATTGCAGGCCCATGTCTATCAGAGCAGAGAGAGGGAGATAAATCACAGGAACGGAATGTCATTGTAGTTCTGAGAGAGATACGGGGGGGGGGGGGGGGGGGGGGGGGCAACTCGAAATAAATACATTTTATTGCTTTTATTTGAATTTTGACATTGCAAAAAGCGGCCAAATAGGTTCATTTATTTTGTCTGATACCCCCCCCCCCCCCCTAAAGGACTGTTTCCCTTGGCTTCGCCTCGGGCCTAAGAACAGCCCTTAGTCGGGAGTTATCACACGATAATCCCCAGGTCCTCATGCCTTATTGCTTAAAAACTGGTGTGCTGCTTGTTCATTTTATTGTCTATACATATGTACTGTTGCTTCAAATGTGCATGTTTTACCCTGTATTAGGGGTACACCTAGTCCAATTATCCTGGTACCTGCAATGTGTGAACCAACCAATCGGAGACCTGTTGGCAAGGACTCAGCTGAATTGTGTCCAAAGGTCTTCACCTTGGCTCAAACTCAAGAGTTTCCCTCTCTCTGAGCCCAGACCCCCTCTGACACCTTGTGGGGGAAAAAAATCACCTGTCACTCCTGAAGTGTCACCTCCCGCGGTCATCGTGGAGATATCCAGGAAGTCACTCACAGCATGGAGCTGTCACCACCGCTTTATCTCCACGGCAACATTTAAGGGCAAAGATCCAATTCCCGTCAATCACGCTGCAACCGCCCCCCCAAAAATGTGATGTGCGAGATAAGAGAGAGGTGTTCTTATTGGAATAGACTGACTGACTGACAGTGTCATTTCTGCAGCTCTCAAACAAGAGGGGTTGGAAAATGGAATATGAATTAGATTCTACCGCTCAAAGCATCAAAGATGACAGTTGTTTTGAATTTATTCTACCTGAATGACAGACTCAATGAGATCGGTAGGAATCTCAGAACATGAATTTGTTGCTGTCTAACTTTAGACAAATTAGAAATATGACAGGGCATGCCAGGTTAGAAAACACTAAGCTGAAAGCTAAATGTTCACAGTAAATACCAAATAGCCTAAATTAAAACTTTGAAGTGCTTTGAAGTTTTTAAAAGAACAATCCTTAGCTAAATGGAAGGCCCTGCAAAAACATCCAGCTGTGTATTGTGTGTGCTTTGTAAATGTTTCCTTTTATAGTTAAGCCAAATCACCATCCTGCCTCCACAGGCAGTAACATACACACACACAGAGAGAGAGCCCCCACACACACACACACACACACTTCAGCTAAAAGTCTTTAGAAAGGAAAGCTGTTCTTGTGAAAGATACCCTGAGAAGCAATGTGTAATGGTTATCTCTAAATTAACCACTGCTGGGCACTCATTAAAACATGGGCGCAAATTGAATTCACTCCACAGAATTTAATGAATCATGAAATGTCCCCTCATTCAGTGTCATTTAGCTAGAACTGTGATGGCACTCTGTTAGGCACTTTTGCTCTTTTTCTTCTATGTATTATGCAAAGGTGTGCTAATTGCAAAAATAACATTTTTCGCATAGAGAAAAGGATGAATGCATGTGGCAATGCTAAGTACACAAGCCACCAAATCCAGAACGAATTTCTTGAGAGCTGAGATTGTACAAAGTGAAATAATAAGAGAAGTAAAGGAAAGTCAAGTTTTCAATGGAATTGCAGATGAAACCAACGATTTTAAGAAAAAATAACAAATGTCTTTGGTTGTGAGGTACCATCCACAAAAGCTTTTTACACTTTCAGTCAGCTAAAAGCTTAGATGCAGCAGGTCTCACAAAAAATAATTATTGATTGCCTTGAAAAACATGCTTTGGACTACAGAAATAATCTTGTGGGGCAAGGCTATGACGGTGCATCCGTCACGAGCGGAAAGCATTCTGGTGTGTCTGCGGGGATTAAAAACAGTGCAAGTTTTGCATTTTATGTGCACTGTATTGCACATAGTTTGAATTTGGTTCTAGTCGATGCTGTAAAGTCAGTGCCTGAGGCAGTTAACTTTTTTGCTCTACTGCAGAAGCTTTATAACTTTGTATCTGGCTCATATGTTCGTCTCAAGTGGCTTGCAGTTCAGAAAGAGCTGTATCCACAGCAGCAGCCCGGGGAACTACAGAGACTTACGGCTGTAAGGTGGGCATGCAGATACATGGCATGCCGTAATCTGAGGGACAGTCTTCCAGCAGTTCTGAGAGTGCTACAGGATATCACACTTGAAAATAGTGGTGATGGATCAGTGGAGGCAAGGGGCCTTCTTTCTCAGATAGATTTACATTTCATAGGGCTTTTGGCCCATTCCTCCTGACAGAGTTGGTGTAACCGAGTCAGGTTTGTAGGCCTCTTTGCTCGCACACGCTTTTTCAGTTCCTCCCACACATTTTCTATTGGATTGAGGTCAGGGCTTTGTGATGGCCACTCCAATACCTTAACTTTGTTGTTCTTGAGACTTTTTGTCACAACTTTGGAAGTATGGTAGGGGTCGTTGTCCATTTGGAAGACCCATTTGCGACCAAGCTTTAACTTCCTGAATGATGTGTTGAAATATTGCTTCAATATATCCACATCATTTTCCTCCCTCATGAAACCATCTATTTTGTGAAGTGCACCAGTCCCTCCTGCAGCAAAGCACCCCCACAACATGATGCTGCCACCCCCGTGCTTCACGGTTGGGATGGTGTTATTCGGCTTACAAGCCTCCCCCTTTTCCTCCAAACATAATGATGGTCATTATGGCCAAACAGTTCTATTTTTGTTTCATCAGACCAGGGTACATTTCTCCAAAAAGTACAATCTTTGTCCCCATGTGCTGTTGCAAACCATAGTCTGGCTTTTTTATGGCATTTTTGGAGCAGTGACTTCTTCCTTGCTGAGCGGCCTTTCAGGTTATGTCGATATAGGACTCGTTTTACTGTGGATAGAGATACTTTTGTACCTGTTTCCTCCAGCATCTTCACAATGTCCTTTGCTTTTGTTCTGGGATTGATTTGCACCTTTCACACCAAAGTACGTTCATCTCTAGGAGACAGAACGCGTCTCCTTCCTGATCGGTATGACGGCTGCGTGGTCCCATGGTGTTTATACCCGCGTACTATTGTTTGTACAGATGAACGTGGTACCTTCAGGCGTTTGGAAATTGCTCCCAAGGATGAACCAGACTTGTGGAGGTCTACAATGTTTTATCAGAGGTCTGATTTCTTTTGATTTTCCCATGATGTCAAGCAAAGAGGCACTGAGTTTGAAGGTAGGCCTTGAAATGCATCCACAGGTACACCTCCAATGACTCAAATTATGTCAATTAGCCTATCAGAAGCTTCTAAAGTCATGACATAATTTTCTGGAATTTTCCAAGCTGTATAAGGCACAGTCAATTGTGATACAGTGAATTATGAGTGAAATAATCTGTCTGTAAACAATTGTTGGAATTACTTGTCATGTAAAGTAGATGTCCTAACCGACTTGCCTAAACTATAGTTTGTTAACAAGAAATTTGTGGAGTGGTTGAAAAACAAGTTTTAATGACTTCATCCTAAGTGTATGTCAACTTCCGACTTCAACTGTATATAAGCATAAATATGATACTGTATGTTTGTAATATTGATGGGCACCAAAATTATTTCTATTTTTCATGTCCGTTTCTGCATGATACCTGGTATGTCAAATTGCAGTGTGTTTTTTTGTAAATGTACTTTTTAGTAAATAAACTATGCAATTCCTGTAACACACAAATGCTATCTTATCTCCTTGGTGCTTGAGCTATATTTTCATCATTTTTGGGGGATGTTCAACACTTATAGACCCAGATTATGTACAGTGCCTTGCGAAAGTATTCGGCCCCCTTGAACTTTGCGACCTTTTGCCACATTTCAGGCTTCAAACATAAAGATATAAAATTGTATTTTTTTGTGAAGAATCAACAACAAGTGGGACACAATCATGAAGTGGAACGACATTTATTGGATATTTCAAACTTTTTTAACAAATCAAAAACGGAAAAATTGGCCGTGCAAAATTATTCAGCCCCTTTACTTTCAGTGCAGCAAACTCTCTCCAGAAGTTCAGTGAGGATCTCTGAATGATCCAATGTTGACCTAAATGACTAATGATGATAAATACAATCCACCTGTGTGTAATCAAGTCTCCGTATAAATGCACCTGCACTGTGATAGTCTCAGAGGTCCGTTAAAAGCGCAGAGAGCATCATGAAGAACAAGGAACACACCAGGCAGGTCCGAGATACTGTTGTGAAGAAGTTTAAAGCCGGATTTGGATACAAAAAGATTTCCCAAGCTTTAAAAATCCCAAGGAGCACTGTGCAAGCGATAATATTGAAATGGAAGGAGTATCAGACCACTGCAAATCTACCAAGACCTGGCCGTTCCTCTAAACTTTCAGCTCATACAAGGAGAAGACTGATCAGAGATGCAGCCAAGAGGCCCATGATCACTCTGGATGAACTGCAGAGATCTACAGCTGAGGTGGGAGACTGAGGTGGCACAAATCTGGCCTTTATGGAAGAGTGGCAAGAAGAAAGCCATTTCTTAAAGATATCCATAAAAAGTGTCGTTTAAAGTTTGCCTCAAGCCACCTGGGAGACACACCAAACATGTGGAAGAAGGTGCTCTGGTCAGATGAATCCAAAATTGAACTTTTTGGCAACAATGCAAAACGTAATGTTTGGCATAAAAGCAACACAGCTGAACACACCATCCCCACTGTCAAACATGGTGGTGGCAGCATCATGGTTTGGGCCTGCTTTTCTTCAGCAGGGACAGGGAAGATGGTTAAAATTGATGGGAAGATGGATGGAGCCAAATACAGGACCATTCTGGAAGAAAACCTGATGGAGTCTGCAAAAGACCTGAGACTGGGACGGAGATTTGTCTTCCAACAAGACAATGATCCAAAACATAAAGCAAAATCTACAATGGAATGGTTCAAAAATAAACATATCCAGGTGTTAGAATGGCCAAGTCAAAGTCCAGACCTGAATCCAATCGAGAATCTGTGGAAAGAACTGAAAACTGCTGTTCACAAATGCTCTCCATCCAACCTCACTGAGCTCGAGCTGTTTTGCAAGGATGAATGGGAAAAATGTCAGTCTCTCGATGTGCAAAACTGATAGAGACATACCCCAAGCGACTTACAGCTGTAATCGCAGCAAAAGGTGGCGCTACAAAGTATTAACTTAAGGGGGCTGAATAATTTTGCACGCCCAATTTTTCAGTTTTTGATTTGTTAAAAAAGTTTGAAATATCCAATAAATGTCGTTCCACTTCATGATTGTGTATTAAGAAGAAAGCCATTTGTTGTTGATTCTTCACAAAAAAATACAGTTTTATATCTTTATGTTTGAAGCCTGAAATGTGGCAAAAGGTCGCAAAGTTCAAGGGGGCCGAATACTTTCGCAAGGCACTGTATTCATGAAAACAGAGTTACCCAAGTCTCTCCAGTATGTGAGTACTCTGTGTGTGCGTGCGAGAGAGAGAGAGAGAGAGAGAGAGAGAGAGAGAGAGAGAGAGAGAGAGAGAGAGAGAGAGAGAGAGAGAGAGAGAGAGAGAGAGAGAGAGAGAGAGAAATTGAGCTGCAGTTCTGACTATTCATAGTGTGTTAAAGAATTCTAGTGAAGTGACTCTTTTGGACCACACTATCTACCACACTGAAGAACTCCGGGTTAAGGGTTAAGTCACTTCTACCTCTAATCAACAATCGTAGGTAGGGCTGGGCGATATGGCCAAAATCTCATATCCCGATAAGGATACATATCACAATATACACATTTTCTGTACATTCAATGAATAAATAGTTTATAGAAAATGCTCACATGTAAAGGCCTATTTCTTATTACATGTTGAATTATACTCAACTAATAAAAGGTACTACTCATATTTGATTATTTCTCCTTTTTATTTAGAACCTTTGTGCAAATTTTCAATTAAGCATTTAACAAAATATACAATATTAATGCATAAAATCTAAAAAAGGTGAATAGAAAACACTTTAACTATAGTTGGAAACAAAATAAATATAGGCCTAAAATATAGCTTCTTGCAAGCCTCTTGCAACGTCTGATTCGGGGGTTTGTTTTGAGCACTCAACTGTACTTTTTTGGGTCTCATCCGTAGACTCTCCGTGCTGTTTCACATGATTCTTGCCTAGGTGATAAAACAGGTTAGTGGTGTTTGAGCATGTTGTTGGGACCGGCCTGCGGCATATTTTGCAGGGGACGGTTTTCTGGTCCGTGTCAGACTTTTCATACCCAAACCACGTCCATGCGACCGAAGTAGCCCCTCTTTTAGTTACGGTCTCCGTGCTCTGTGTCACGTTCACTCTCCTCCATGTTTGTTTGTGTTGTAAATTTCCTTCCACACGGCACGTGCGAACGCACGTCCAATTGACAAAAAATATTGCCGTTTAGAGTGTGATTTGCGACACAACAAAATAAACGATAGAGCATAATATGAAACGATAGACGCTGTTCTATCACACAACATATATCGTCATATCGCCCAGCCGTAATCATTGGATTCATTCATGCTCCTTAGGTGCAAGGTTAGGGTAACACACACTTCTTCTGTCATGGTCTATGGACCCCCTGAAGTAACCTTGGCCACCCCATATATAAAACTCTAGTTCCGCCACTGCCTTTACGCTCCTGGAGTTGCTAGGCTACACCAACGGGTCGGCAACCTTTTCCATTTGGAGTGCCAATTTATCTTACCATTCCTACTGATCTGTGTGCCTGTTATGATTTTGATACGCACATTTTTGTGGTACAGTTTCATTTCATTTATAATAGTCTTGGTATATCAAAATCATTGTCTGCGGTTAATGACACAAATCTAAAAGTAACTTTTATTGCCATTGCCAAAACATATTCTGGGCCCTCAGAGTGTCCCGTGCCAGTGAGCTGGGGACAGACACAGCTGTAGGTTATTTGTGCAAGGGATAAGAAGTAATCAGGCATTTTATAACTGGAACAGAGCATTAGATTTTTCCTTTTAATGCCGAGTGGTTATCGAAAGGGAGAGAGCTGGAAATATTTGCATTCTCAATTGAGTCTAAAAACAGACTTTGTTTACTTGCTGTTTGAGGTCCATTGGTGGTGATATGTTGAGACAATCAAAGATACTTTTATACATCCCCAAATGGGCATATTTATAGGCCTACATTTGCACGCAGGCCAGGTAGACTAGTCCTACTTCTATATGTGTAATCAGGTGCGAGTCCTTACTCAACAAAGACGATTAATAAATTGACAAAACTCGAAAATGGAAGGAAATTAACAAAAACTTGTCTCTCACAAGTGTAGCATAGGTTGTGAGTTCTGCAAACAACATGTCCACTCAGACAACTGTAATAATAATAATATATTGAATGCATTAACAGAAATTACCGGCCTGTTGACTAAATGGGGTATAGATACATTATACAATAATCCTTAATTACATTGAAACTAGTAATTAGAGGTCTTACTTCACTTGGTTGTTTGATGATGAGGTAGCCTAGCCTTAACGGTGACTGTATGTGAGCTTAATGGATTATCAAAATATAGTATTTGAAAGGCAGACATTTTAATGGGTGAGGAATAGGTGATTATTATAAACCGTCCTTGAGGCAGAACTGCTCGATATCTGATGGGCCAGCCTCAAATTGGCTATATTGTAAAAATTCAAGAAAACAAACATTTTATTTTCAGTCCTCGTTTAAGGTTAGGGTTAGGCATTAGAGTTAGCAGTGTGGTTAAGGTTAGGGTCAGGTTTTAAATCAGATGTTATGACTTTATGGCTGTGCCAGCTAGTGACCACTCCGCAGAGCTGCCTCCAGAACAACATTCATGACGAAAAACGCTCACCTGCGAAACACAAGCCTGCACTTTAGATTTCATCCCCAATTCTCTTCTCTAACCCTCCCCATAGATCCAACTGACGCCTTGTCTCAACAGATGCTAGTGATGGAAGTCCTGGAGGCACTTAAAGCCAATGGTGTGTAGCAAAAAATACAGAAATGTAATTCTCTGTTGCCTTTTGGGAGAGCTGAGTGGTGAGGGGTCACGGCAGCTCAGCGGTAGAGTTGTTTTAGCTTTTGGCTAAAGCTACGGTCTGGGATTTGTGGATGTGGGATTTACCTTTAGGGAGCTAAATTTGGGGGTAATTACTGAACATTTTTACTCTGCCTTTTGGATTAACCAAAACAGGCTTTATGAGATTGGAAGCCAACAGGGAGCCCTTGAGACCACAAATGCACTCATGAACACACACACACACACAAACTCTCTCTCTCTCTCTCTCTCTCTCTCTCTCTCTCTCTCCCTCCCCTACTCTCTCTCTCTCTCACACACAAACACACACACTCTCTCTACACACACTCCCTCCCTCCCTCTCTCTCTCTCACACACAGTCTAGCACGCCGTATCAGACTGACAATGAATAATTACCACCTGTTCCGTTCTGTGTGTGACGAGAGAACAGAGAATGAATGCAAGCTAAACATATTCTCTGCAAATTCAGAAGGGCGTGTCCTTGGAATATTATTGAATGATTCATTTATCCACTGTCCTGTATATCAATCAACATGTAGAAAGTTACTTTACTTTACTGAAGTTCCCTCTGGAAGTCTCCAATAAATATTCAAACATTCAAACAAGGAACATCTCTGACATAAAATGACATGAGCAGCCACTTTAATTAAGGGCTGTATGATAATTCGAATTTCACTTTTCCCAGAAAACCTCGACACGGTTACAGTTAGTTTCAATTGAAATGAAATCAAACACCCTTTTAAAAGTTGTTTTGGGAGTGTTCTGACTTCTACCATGTACAATTCTGAAACATCTGGTTCATTTATCTGGTGTGTTGCATTGAATCTAGAATGACTCCAGAAGAATGCAATTAAATGACTGAATTGACTGTGATTTAGATGGAATTGATCCCACCGGCTATAGATGTGTCAGTCAACCCCAAATGTACAGGTATCTACTGTATCTTGTCTACTACATTTGGGGCCAATACCTAATATAATAATAAATGCAATGTAGCAGACGCTTTTATCCAAAGAATCTAAAGCCCTATTGATACAGGATTCGTTTTACTGGGGGAGGTTGGGTAATGTAATTATGTACACAAGCACAAAACACCACGTCTGTCATTTTTACGTGTCAGGAGAGTAATAATTCCAGACAGAATAAACTACTGTTTTTGGCAAACTCCAAAGTCTTCTGATAATACTAGTCCCGTGTGAATCGACATCCCTGTGTTATGAGAGAAATGTCTGCGTTTGACAGGTGTTTGATCGCGGTTTGAGCAAGAAAGCAATAACTGATCTAATCAATTGAACGAAGTGCTGCGCAAAGCCCATATATGAATGTCCTACATGTATCAACTTTCACAGTGAATTATTTTGTTGACATGTTTTGTGCGGATTAATTGAATATTGCCAAATGCATCAGTAAAAAATATTGCGGCTATAAAATGCAACCCTTGCTGTTAATCGATCTCCAAGCAGCAGCAAACTGACCTAAACATTTGGAAATGAAGTCAACTTTAATATATATATATATATATATAAAATCCTGTCCAAATCGTCATCTGGAATAACAGACATTCTGGAGTAATAATTACATAACCAACATTGTCTAGGAGTACTAGTCCTGTGCAAATAGGGCTTTACAGTCATGCGTGCATACATTTCATGTACAGATGGTCCCGGGAATCAAACCCACTACCTGGGCGTTGCAAGCACCATGCTCTACCAACTGAGCTACAGAGGACCTGTATTTCTTCCCCTAACAAGACAGGTGGGTTTAGGACCCCTCTTTAATGTTACGTGTTAATTATCTAAGCTAATTAAGACCTCCGAACGGTGTTGTAAATCGCCTTAAAATGCCTCGATTACGGTACCGTAGCAATAAATAGAATCAAGGTAAGAGGAAGATCCATTGTCTTAAGACTTATACTGCACAGGACGCGTCTAATGTAGACTAAGCTTTTTGGGCTCAGGATCAGCTTTAAGGATCAATGTGAAGTAAGCCAAATCAAAGCTATGTCCTTGTTTTATTTGGCCAGACTAATTGCAGCGACTGAAATATGTTAATTCAACCCGGGCTCCATTGATCTGTCTACTGTACACTGAGTGGACAAAACATGAAGAACGTGGATTGTGTATGTGTGCCGTTCAGAGGGTGGATGGGCAAGACACAAGATTTAAGTGCCGTTGAGTAGGGTATGGTAGTAGGTGCCAGGCGCACTGGTTGGAGTGTGTCAAGAACTGCAACGCTGCTGTTTTTTTTTACACTCAATAGTTCCCTTGTGTATCAACAATGGTCCATCACCCAAAGGACATCCAGCCAACTTGACACAACTGTGGGAAGCATTGGAGTCAACATGGGCCAGCATCCCTGTAGAAGGCTTTCGACACCTTGTAGAGTCCATGCCCCGATGGAGTGAGGCTGTTCTGAGGGCCATCGGGAGGGGGTTGCAACTTAATATTAGGAAGGTGTCCTTAATGTTATGTCCACTCAGTGTACAGTATGTGTTGCCTTAACATATTTAAAAGACATGCTCTTCATGGTTTCTGATACATTAACCCTTATCAAACATACCCTTTCTTTAAAAATAATCTTAAGTGACAATGTAGCGTTCACCATTCGGTATAATTATAGTTTTTCTGTCTCCATGAGATTGTACAGGGAACACTTCAGGACCCTCATCAAAAGCTTTTAAGTATGGCTCGGGAGTCCCTCTCTCTCATGGTCAAAAAAACTAATTTCAGGTCCACATGGCACTACGCTTCAACAGGACATTCCAACTCACACAGTATCCCACTGTATTCATCATGGATTGTGAACACCATTGTCTGGTACAAGTGCTTTGTGAAGTGGAGTAGTAACCGGTGTGTCACAGGGGCCAGGGATAAAACCTCGCTTCAGGCCAGTGATGGCCCATTGACTTAGGCTCGCTGTGATCTCGAACTGTGGGGGCAGAAACCGGACCGGACTCAGCCTGCTGGGATGATTTGAGATAAGACGAAGATGGATCCAGGGCCATCCAGAGTCAGATGCCCTTGGCCAGTATTTCTGCTGCCTCTGCAAGGCTGCGTTTCTTGGGGAGGGGGAGAATAAGCCACACACTCCTTTCCTGGGAGAGTGGATGGAGATGGGATTGATTGGTGCAGGCAAAAGAGAGAGTGATGTACACTTTGTCCCTGCCACCCGCCTGCTTACCCGCTTCTCCCAAACCGACCAGCTTTTCTTCCTTCGGCAAAAACATTTAAGGCAAAATCAATCGTCTTGTCCGCGTCCTCCAGGCGTGCCTGTCGATACTCATAAGCGGCCAACTTTACTGTTGAAGTTAAGCGAGAGAGAGTCCTTCCGGAATGTGTCACTTGTCAGTGAAACTTCCTCTGGCAGATATTGGCTGCCTGCATCACTCTCTCGTTCTGCACGTCAATAGCAGCATCCCAGTTCTGAGATAAATGGAGGCCTCATTGAAGCCTCTTCAGCTGAATTTGCCTTAGCAAATAATATTAATCATTTATATGCAGTATAATACCAAAGTACTGTTACGTAAGTTCTTGGAAGGACTTGAAATGTTCCTGTGTATTATGTGGTTTTTAGTACTTCTTCAAGACACATTATGAGGCTGTCTGTGATATTCAGAGTGTTTCCTTTGTGTGTGTGTCTGTGTATGTGTGTGTGTGTGTCTGTGTATGTGTGTGTGTGTGTCTGTGTATGTGTGTGTGTGCGCATGCGTTTGTTTTCTTTCTGGCTCAGAGATAGAGGGCGGAGGCAGGTCACAGAATCTATTAAATGATGAGAATTCTCCATCAGTTCTGAGAGCCACAGTGATGTCTTTCTTTCTGAAGTTCTCATTTTGGCATTGTATTGAATCACACAATCCCACGTCATTTTTTATTTTCACTCAAGACGGATTTCTAATACAGTATATATCAGAAGAACACACACACACACACACTGTATGATCTTTATATGGAGTAGCCTCTCTATCCTCTCTTCTAAGTCCTCTATACACTGTAGAGTTAGCTGGCGGTGTGTGTGTCTACACGCAAGTGTGTATGCGTCCAATGAGTGTTAGTGTGTGTGTGTCAGGGTCAACCTTGCCAACCTTGCCATTATATCTTAATAGGAGAGTGCCAACCAGCCCTGCTTAGACTGGCTAAGTCCCAGGTCCCTCCAAGGATAAAGTTATCTCTCTGGCCCACCTTGACCACACTGCAGATCAAAGACCTACTGCTCTGGGCAACAAGGCAAGAGATCAGACACACACCCTGTCTGCACCCTAAATAGCACCCTATTCTCCACATAATGTACTACTTTTGACCAGTGCCCTATGCATGCCTTGTCAAAAGTAGTGCACTACATAGGGGAAAGGGCTCAATTTTGGTTGTACCCTTCTGTCTTGTTCTCGGTCTGCCCCATTTGATTTAGCACACTAAATAGACCCACTTTGTTTTAATTCATTTATCTCAATATATGCTCAACGAAATGATTGTTCTCAGACAACGCGGGTTAAACACTTTGTATTCTGATAAGGTGGCCTGTTGACTTGGCAACCAGACCCCCAGTTCTAATTTATGAGATCGAAACAAAAACACACCAACCGAACGAACCAACAAACGCTCAATTCATCCCTAGCTACTTAACTTCCCAAACCAGACCCCCCCCCACCCCCACCCGCCACCTCCCGTTCACCACTGCCTTTGTCTGAGATCCCAACAGAAACAACACAGCCCTAATTGCTGAAGTCAAGTTAACTCCATCCAAAGTTGCTTTGCCTCTCCATGACGCTGACAGCCAGGCTCTTTTGTCAGTACCAGTCAATGAAAGGTAAAGGTCAATGAAAGGTAAAGGTCAATGAAAGAAGCTGTCTTGGTTCCGTAGCTCCGGGGCTGTATTTCTCCCTGTTTCCCTGCAAACTGACGTGTTGCACTCCCCAGGGGACTGTCTGGAGTCTCTGGCTGCCCTCCTGGCCCTCTGCTCAGCATAACTCTCAACCTTAACACACACGCTCACCGACTCCACATGACCGCATCCTTAAGAGAAGTGTCCTCCGTGATTGATGGCCGTGCTCTTGGCTGAGCCATCGCTTATTTTGGACACCCGAGACGACCGATTTGAGCTACCCTCCCCGAACCTTACACACACACACACACACACACACACACACACACACACACACACACACACACACTCTGTCACCGTCGCTGCTGTCTCCATCCCCGACAAATTATTCCAGACTATGGCTCGCAGATGAGCTACTCTCTCTGATGAAGATGATGCACGACAGTCCCTGGCTTTTCTCCTCAAACTTCAGTAAACAACATCCCCAAAGTCATTAGGTTGAGACAGGACAGCATATTAGTCACTTCATTCAGGAGCAATGAGCTTGTACTTTGTGACCTATTGTAGACCTGGTTCACAGGTTACTTTCTTGGTACTGAACCCCTTTGACTCCTGTCTGTTTGACTGGTTATGGAGAAGTCTACGTAAGTCCCTGTTTTATAGATGTATTTGTCCCCGCCTAATTTGACTTGAACCATTTTCTCGGTGTTTCGCTGTCTTCCATTATCCCCGCAGAACATTAAAGTGTGTCGTCGGTTGGGGTCGGTACCATGGAAATTAGCCTGGAAACTCTTCCAAATGGCACTGCAATTAATCAATCATTACTGGCACATTTCCCGCTTTTTTATTTGCATCATTACCAGAAGTCCTACCTCTGTCAGCCGTGCCAGCGTGCCGTGAATGTAAGTGGATTCTAAATATAACCCCGGGCTCGTTAGTGAAGCACTACTCCGTGCTCTAGGTACTGTAGCATGCTACTGTACATTATAACAGGCTTCTATGAAACGAATAGAGAATGTCGTACCTGCTCTTACAGCCTTTAGAGTGCACTTACTGTACAACTATGGACTTGGGGTTACTGCGCTTAATAGATAGAACACTGCTGTCTGTACATTATCATATAGGCTTCTATGGACATCACAGAGAATGTCTCCTGCTCATAGAGCCTTTGGAATGCACCTACTGTTTGCTGTACATGCTTAGCTCTACATGTAGCTGGACTATGGACTGGAGTATGTGGACTTGAGACTGTACTGTTTTTCCCAGTTGATTAGACTTGGATCTACCCATATGTAAAATGTATGCACGTATGACTAGACCCGCTAGATAAAAGCGTCTGCTAAATGGCATATATTATTATATGTATAAAATATATATATTTTTTACCCTTATTTCACCAGGTAAGTTGGCTGAGAACACATTTTCATTTACAGCAACGACCTGGGGAATAGTTACAGGGAAGAGAGGGGGGGGATGAATGAGCCAATTGCAAGCTGGGAGTGATTAGGTGGCCATGATGGTATGAGGGCCCCAGATTGGGAATTTAGCCAGGACACCGATAAGCCAGGACACCGATACTCTTACAGTGAGTGCCATGGGATCTTTAGTGACCACAGAGAGCCACGACACCCATTTAAAGTCTCATCCAAAAGACAGCATCCTACACAGGGCAATGTCCCCAATCACTGCCCTGGGTCATTATTATTATTATTTGTTTTTCATACAACTGAAAGGTTGCTGGGCTATACAGTATATCAGGGATATTCAACTCTTACCCTACGAGGTCCAGAGCTGATTTTATTTTCAACCTTGATCATTAATTGCGTCCACCTGGTGTCCCAGGTCTAAATCAGTCCCTGATTAGAGGGGAACAATGAAAACAAGCAGTGAAACTGGCTCCAAGGTCCAGGTTTGAGTTTGAGGGCAGTATATGATGCTGCTGAACCTGTTTCCATCACAGCGAAAATCCAATAATGAAAAGCTGTGTGTGATAACACTGTACTGATGAGACTTGGATCTAACTGCTCCGTTTCCAATGAGGAGCTGTGTGATACAGCAGCTCATCCAGCTCCATTCAGTCAGTAGTGATCTGATCCTCCAGCAGGCCTGATAACCTGACGACCAGACCCCAGAACAGAGCACTTTTATCAGCCTGGCTTAAGACAGATAACCCCCTCCTCTCCTCCTCCTCCTTCCTCTCCCCCTCCTCTCCATCCTAACGAGATTGGACCTCCTCTATCACTCTATAAATGAGGATTGGTTATCTCGCTGAGAGCAGTCAGACTAGAGGGAGAACATTGCAATTATCATATCACCGCTGTGGATCGATTCCCCAATCCTTTACAAAAATACAGGGGTGGAAGTATACGCCCAGACAAACTGAAAGCTTTCCTGTTCTGTCATTTTTGATTTTCTTGTCCGCGATGAAGGATCCATGGCAATTATTCTACCCATTCACTTCAATTGTCAGGGTGTTCAATTCAACACTGTCATAGCCCTTTAGAGAATGCATTTTATTTAGTAGGGGTATAATGTCAATTTTTGGAACATTGTAATAGATTTCTTTGGCGGCTAAATTTCTGCTATTTTCACTTGTAAGCTTACAGAATATGTTCTGAACACATCATCTGCATAACCGTCAACTAAATCTTACAAAGGAAGTTACATGGGAACTGAAGGAGCTGTTCTGCCCACCCTGTTAGCTCATTTACTCTGAGCAGACGACAAGAAAAAGGGAGGGCCTGGGAGTGAGTCTAATTGTGTAATATGGAGCTAATTACAAACAGCAGTGGTTGTTTGTGTGGTGAATCCAGTCCAGCTGCTAATGCCAGTCCTGGCAGAGAGAAGAGCATCACGTCCAAACACAACAGAACAGGAGACGAAAACAGGACAGAAAAAGACAGAGAGAAGATACTATTTTGTCGTCCGCCCTGTATGGACAACAGTGGACAAATGAAGCCACGAATCAGGCCTGTACTATGGTTTACTGTGGTTAAGGTACAGAAAAAGCCAGAGAGAAAAAATACTGAGAAACAGAGGACTGACAAGCCACCACCATCCAGCTAGAGCTTGCCAATCATGCCTTTTTACTATAGTTTACCAGTGTGTTGTGTTATACCTCTGTTCATCAATGGTAGATGATTACGCCTTTTGTGTAGATCAACAATGGTTCACACAAGTACACAGTCATGTCCTTTTTATGAGAAGGCTTTTGTGCAGCATAAAACCCCAGCTGTGCCTCACACATTGTATGCACATGGCCTGTTTAGTTTAAAGGTACAGTATATTTTTTGCATCGTATGCTATATTGGATAGAGGAGAGACAGTGGGAAAGATGGAGGCCAGATTCAAACCCATTCTGCAGCGGTATATGTGATATGGAGGCAGCGGTTTAGACAGCTGGATCATTGTAGTCATCTTCAAGAACAATCTGCCCTTAAATAGCCATGCACTCTTATAATCTCCACCCGGCACAGCCAGAAGAGGACTGGCCACCACTCAGAGCCTGGTTTCTCTCCAGGTTTCTTCCTAGGTTCCTGCCTTTGTAGGGATTGTTTCATAGCCACTGTGCTTCTATATCTGCATTGCTTGCTGTTTGGGGTTTTAGGCTGGGTTTCAGCATAGCACTTTGTGACATTTGCTGATGTAATTTGATTGATTGATAGATATAAAGACATATCATGATGACATGCATTCTGTAGGTTTTGTAGCATATTGCTCATTTAGCATTTCATCACTTTCGTATCAATGCTGTAGTACGTTTGTCTAATATCTGTGTCTGTGTGTGTATGGCGACGCAGCCTGTGTGTGTATGGCGACGTAGTCTGTGTGTGTATGGCGACGTAGCCTGTGTGTGTATGGCGACGTAGCCTGTGTGTGTATGGCGACGTAGCCTGTGTGTGTATGGCGACGTAGCCTGTGTGTGTATGGCGACGTAGCCTGTGTGTGTATGGCGACGTAGCCTGTGTGTGTATGGCGACGTAGCCTGTGTGTGTATGGCGACGTAGCCTGTGTGTGTATGGCGACGTAGCCTGTGTGTGTATCCGTGATACATTTGACATTTTCCCAGACCTGATCATTTGGTGGTGCAGAGGGAGGGGGAACTTGTCTAGATGGTGGAGCTGGTAAATCTAGTCCAGTGAAACAGAGAAACTGGGGGGAGAGTTGTGTTGTGCAACCGAGCTCTGCCCAGTGCTACAGTACCTCTGCCTGCCTGAGACTGATGAATATGCCTGGTCTCCGAGATGGGCCCAAGCTCTGCCCAGTGCTACAGTACCTCTGCCTGCCTGAGACTGATGAATATGCCTGGTCTCCGAGATGGGCCCAAGCTCTGCCCAGTGCTACAGTACCTCTGCCTGCCTGAGACTGATGAATATGCCTGGTCTCCGAGATGGGCCCAAGCTCTGCCCAGTGCTACAGTACCTCTGCCTGCCTGAGACTGATGAATATGCCTGGTCTCCGAGATGGGCCCAAGCTCTGCCCAGTGCTACAGTACCTCTGCCTGCCTGAGACGGATGAATATGCCTGGTCTCCGGGATGGGCCCAAGCTCTGCCCAGTGCTACAGTACCTCTGCCTGCCTGAGACGGATGAATATGCCTGGTCTCCGAGATGGGCCCAAGCTCTGCCCAGTGCTACAGTACCTCTGCCTGCCTGAGACTGATGAATATGCCTGGTCTCCGAGATGGGCCCATTTGTTACCCGGCCCAGATGACAAATCATGGCTACGGCAATACGGGGCTAGTTGGTGCACTTGGCCACCTCTGCACAACAGAGCCATAGATAACTCCTAATGCCTGACATTTCTTTTATGGGCTTGCAAGGCCATCCCCACCGTGTAACCCCCATGGTGCTTGAAGCTGCTGGAAGTATGGATGGGCTGTATTTTAAATGGGGTACTAGGGCCTACATCCGCCATGCAGAGGCGCAGTAGGGGCACGCTCGAGGATGGTGCTTTACCACGTTTGATCCTGCATTAGCGACTCCTGCATGAATTAGACTTGATTAATCCAGACATCAAGAGTGTTAGATGTATGACTGTAAAGGTACTGCACTCTGAAGTACCCCCCCCCCCCCCCCCCCCCTCCCCCGTTTGAGAATCACTGAGCTACACCACTACATGGCAAAGTAATTAACTACTGAAAACGTTACCGAGATTGGAATTCAGCCAGCACCAAGCTTATAGCAAAATGCAATTCAATTGCTAGTTGAGCTACATGTAGTTCTCCCCAACACTTGTCAAAGGAACTTAGAAAGGCCGTGTTAAGAAGAAAGCATGAGCCCTGCTCCGGTACAGTGCATGGCAGTTCTACTTTCCTACTCAGCCATTCCCTTTTAAATAATGCATCTCCACTCAAATTACGCTCACTACATTAACTCATTTGATCTGATATCTTCTTCAGAGGAAAATATTCCTCCTCTCTCAGTTTTGGCTTTGATTTCGGGTTTGATAAAACTCCCCTTGACTCAACTCCCGACATGGTGCACTGTAGGCGTGTTTAATAGTGTACTTTACATGCAGCAAGAGTGGACAACACAGTGAGCAGGGTGAGGGGGGGGGGGGGGGGGGGGGTGTCCCAAATAGCACCCTATTCCCTATATACTGTAGTGCACTCATTTTGACCAGCTCTAGTCGAAGGTAGTGCACTTTAATATATAGGGAATAGGGTGCCATTTTGGGTAACAGCCAGGTTTTGACCAACACTGAAGGACTGGAGGATCCACTTGGCTCAGTTATTAGCCTACAGTTTGGCAGCCTCATCTCTGCTCTGAAGTGACTTCACTGCACTAGCTACTTGCTAGTTTAACTAATTGGATTTTTAATTCGTCTCTCAGATGACAACTGACAGTGATTACAATAATGCTGTCTTTCAGTGTTATTCAAGCACGACTTTGTTAATTAGATTCGGCGCTCTGAGCAGCTCCATTAAAATGCTGCATGCGGTTGACAGTTGGGAACGTGTGGCTTCCTGTACATGTGTACCTACCTGTGTTAGTACTACTACTGTATTCCTCTCCATCTCCCATCTCCCCATCGCTGGTGTGC
Source organism: Oncorhynchus clarkii lewisi (assembly GCF_045791955.1). Classification (NCBI taxonomy): domain Eukaryota; kingdom Metazoa; phylum Chordata; class Actinopteri; order Salmoniformes; family Salmonidae; genus Oncorhynchus; species Oncorhynchus clarkii. The sequence goes on from NC_092165.1 coordinate 12,230,209, forward strand.
TGTGTTTCTCCCACATCTTTCTAATACTTTTTTTTGTGTTTGATTGAGCCTGGCTGGATTGCCAGGTGGGTGTGGTTTGCACTTTTGGGACATTTCGATTGGTTCCATTGCGCCAGGCAGTCAAATGAAATTGTATTTGTCACATGCTTCGTAAACAACAGATGTGGACCAACAGTGAAATGCTTACTTACGGTTCCTTTTTTCAACAATATAGAGACACGAGGGATGAATACACACTGAATAACGAATAACAATAACGAGTAAAAAATAACATGGCTATATATAACAAGGCGAGCTCAATCAAGCAAAGCTAAAGAATTTGAAATTGTTATTATTACCCAGGTCTGGTACCGCTAGTATATTCCTCTCCCATACTCCCATCGCTGATGGTGGTGTTATGGTGTGTTGGTCCCAACTCTATTGTGAAGCCTGAGGGTATGGCAGGCAGAGTTGGCTGACTCAGAGAGAGAGAGAGCGGGAGGGAGGGAGAGGGAGAGAGAGAGAGAGAACGTACTGTTCTAGCAGCAGAGAGAAAAACAGACAAGTAGTTGATTGAGAAGGATAAAATCCATCCTGCTCAACTCAAACAGGTAGGAGGAGTCAGCCCTGAGGACCCACCTCTCTATCCAAAGAGGTAGGAGGAATCAGCCCTGAGGACCCACCTCTCTATCCTAACAGGTAGGAGGAGTCAGCCCTGAGGACCCACCTCTCTATCCAAAGAGGTAGGAGGAATCAGCCCTGAGGACCCACCTCTCTATCCTAACAGATAGGAGGAGTCAGCCCTGAGGACCCACCTCTCTATCCAAACAGATAGGAGGAGTCAGCCCTGAGGACCCATCTCTCTATCCTAACAGATAGGAGGAGTCAGCCCTGAGGACCCACCTCTCTATCCTAACAGATAGGAGGAGTCAGCCCTGAGGACCCACCTCTCTATCCAAACAGATAGAAGGAGTCAGCCCTGAAGACCCACCTCTCTATCCTAACAGATAGGAGGAGTCAGCCCTGAAGACCCACCTCTATCCTAACAGATAGGAGGAGTCAGCCCTGAGGACCCACCTCTCTATCTTAACAGATAGGAGGAGTCAACCCTGAGGACCCACCTCTCTATCCTAACAGGTAGGAGGAGTCAGCCCTGAGGACCCACCTCTCTATCCTAACAAGGTTGAGCTCAGCACAAAGGGAAGGGGAGAGGAGAGAGAGCACCTTTCTACATACTAAGATTGAAGAGGAGGAGTCCATCCCTCTCTTTCCCTCTGGTCTCTCTCTCTCTCTCTCTCTCTCTTCATCTCTCTCTTCATCTCTCTCCTGCGGTAGCGGCCTGTTGGTTGTCTGCTCCTGCTTTGTTTAACATTTGTCTGGCAGGCCCATGTGGTATTCATCTGGACAGGTTAGTAGCAGGATTATTCCTGCCACAACCTGTTTTCTCTCTGTCCCCAGTGATGCAGCGTTGATGGCTTAATGATGGGACAGGAAGGGCTCTGGGAGACAGCCATGCATCTGGTGCAGGGTGACACCTGCCAGAGAGGAGAGGCTCTAATGGGAGCAGAGCAGCTGGACCAGAGAGCAGACAGACTAGAGGCGAGGGGAGGGGAGGGGAGGAGATGGGAGGGGAGAAAGGATAGGAGAGGCGGGGCCATAAAGAGAGGCTACTCTCTCTTTCAAAAAAGTATCTCTCTGGTCTCTCTGGTTCTTTTTCTGGTCTCTCTCTCTCTCTCTATTTCTGGCCATCACTACTCCAGAGGTGGAGGGGAAATGGCTCTTTGTTTTACCTTAATCACCACCGCCGTGAGTCTTACTGCTGGTGATTAAATGGATGGGTTTCTCTCCTCTCTCTCCTGCCTCTAAACTCTATTCCTCTCCTGGTGGCAGCTACAGTACAGTCACCAGTGGGTACTACTACAGGGTCTTAAAGTGGAGCTGTGTTTACATGTTTTCCAAGTCAGATGAGCTGTATCACTGTGGACCGTTTCTCTTCCTGTAAGTATCACCCAGGGTTGTGTACTGTACAGGATGGGTTCTGTATGATAATCATTGGTCTGAGTGGAGACATTATTATCTCTCCTAGTTCGCAGATAATAAAATGTGCAGGGTGGTGTTGTTGCAGAGAGTAAAAGGCCATAGAGTCCATGTGTTGCCAGACTAGAGCTGCACATTCCCCAGAACACCTGGAGCTGAGAAAGATTCATGTTCTATGTGGCTTAATGTCGCTTCACTAATGCAGCGTGATGCCAGATGGTATTTAACTGGGCTGGGTGGCAGCGCAACAGAGGGGCCTGTCGTATTTAATGGCAGACAGCACTTGTGACAGTTCACATTAGTGGTAGTGCATGTTGAAAGTTTTATACCAGCCCTATTCCCTCAGTTAGGTTTTTACATGAAATATCATCAGCAAATTGTAGTGGAAAATTAGGTCACAGCCGTGGAAAGGAATCACCATGGTTGTCCAGACAGGAAGGAAGGCTGCACTGAAAGCTCTTCAATACACAAGAAGAGTTTAATGCTAAAGTACCATGTACAACACAGAAACTGTCCTTCATCTCCTTATTAATCAGGAAGTGAACTTATTCTAAGAAAGAGAAAGCATTAGCATTCACATTGGGCTTGTGTGCATTTTCTATTTCAGGATTATTATTTTTTTAAGGAACTTCCAGTTCCTACAGGCAGCAATTTCCTGGTTCATTATTTAAACTCCCCCTGTTTAAAAGTAGGTGAATCCAATTAAGCACCTCTGTCAGGGTATGTAGGTCTATACCAGTTTAAATAGACGAAATAGACTAGAGATTCTGAAAAAAACACGTTGATCAGTATGGTCATGCAGTAATATATTCTGGTGGTAGAGCAGAATATATTCAGTAACTTTCTGATTGTATGGGTGTGTCAACAGATGGGAAGAGACAGAAGATCGGATGAAGGCCCCCGGGTTGTTGGTAAAGAATTTTAGCAGTATAATATAGCTGAGAAATACAATGACTACCCCGTCTTCAAAACGTCAGGCACAAATCAAATTTACTCCTAATTTACTTATAAAAACGAATCGAGAAAATTTTTCTCTCCCCTTTAAAGACCTGCTCAGTTCTCTCTCATTACTGCTCACACACTCCAATCCATAGTTAATTAAAAATCGCTGTTGTGTAAAAAGGGTTTGGAACACAATGGATATGAAGTGAAACTAGGAAATAGGCTGCTAGTACATCATTTCCATCGGCATAGTTTTTTTTCGGTGTGTTTTTATACACCTCGACCACTTCCGTTCTCAGTCTATCTCTGTGTGGAAAGTGTTTACGGATTATATTACAGTCTGTATACTAAAAATGTTATCATGCAATAGTGCTGAGCGATTAACCGGATTTCGGTTATTAAACAACTAATTGACCGACGTCGGTTCAATTACTTGAATATCATTTAGTTAGTTTTTTTGTTGTGAGCCCAACGTGCTGTTTCTCTAGAGAGAAATTGGAGAAATCAGTCAAGAACCATGGGACACTTGGCTGAAGGGAATTGTAGTTTTCACTAAGCTAATATTTAACCTAGTTCAGTACATAAACGTGGTTAATTAATTTTCAATGACCATAATCTATTGCGCCATTTTTTTCAGGCTCAGAGACTTATCAGACTGATCTGAGAGGTAGAGGCGAAGCACGAGGTTTCACTCTTGCCAAATTGGTTTCACGCTGGGCTAATTGTGCGCCCCCTATGGGACTCCCAATCACGGCCGGATGTGATACAGCCTGGAATCGAACCAGGGACTGTAGTGACGCATCTCATCATTGTGTGCAGAACTCTGGACGGATACACCTTTACGCCTGCTATCTTAGGTTAGATACACACAGACTGCATAGACCACATGAGAGTAATGTACACAACACAAAACGAGAGGGACAGAGATAGTTTGTGAAAGTATACCTCATCTACTTTGAAGAACTAGTCAAATCATTTCATAAGACAGCGCTGCAGCGTACTTAGGCTAGCTAATTAGGATGACGAAAGACGGTACAGTCTGGGGAGGACATAACGTTAGATGGCCTGGCAGGCGGACTGCTACTGCCTGAGCAGAGATGAGATTATTACTTTAAGGAATTCAAATAATAAAGTAATCAAATAAAAACTAAGCAATATACACAACTGAAATATTTTATTATTTCATAGTAATTTCCTATTTTTCTATTGATGTCTACCCAATGTGGAGCTGACAGAGACAACGGAATATTTTCAATGTTTTCGTAATTGAATGTTTACCATTTTTGGCTTTGGAATTTGAAAAGCTCTAAAATCATTGTAACGTCATTATTTCATCATATATTTCATGTTAAAAAAATATATAGAAATCGTAAACGGTGATTTTTTTTTTTTTTAGAAGTCGAACCGAAACGGACAGAAAAAAGCACTAATGGCTCAGCACTATCATACACACAAGGGAAGGTGTAAAACGCCCCTCAACAGGACCGTTGTTTTGCTCAGTACTACATCAACATCTATTGCTAAGGTCTGGAGGGAAAAGCGGACTTAGGCTGCAGTAGTAAGCCATTAGAGGGCTGTTCATCTGTGCTCACTTGCTTGACCCCATTGCAGAGACCGTAGTAATCGAGTAAGACGACATGACTAACCAATGAGACATCTCACTTAATCAACTGTCCTCTCTTAAAGCAACAGCGCAATAATAAAATGTTTGTGTCGTCTCTGACTAGAAATCTAACTTTTACAGTTGCCATGGTAGCACATTGTTCAGCAAAATCGTACAAATGCTAAATACTTTACTGTATACATGTTTTTTCTGTATGCTAATACGATTCTTTGTCTTGTGTCTTAAACAAGACAGAGCAATTAAAATGTTTGGAACGACATAGTCCAAGGGCAACAGGAGCCACCATTAGGCTCAGTACCACCATTACGTCAACGGCGGTTTTGACGGCACCCTAGTGGTTTCAGTTGGCTGCAGCAGGGATCCCGTGAACGCTGTCTTTCATGTAGACCAGGCTTTTCCTGCCAATGTCTCGTGTAATGCCATTGCCCCGGGGCCGTGGTGTAAATCTGCGAGCCTGCTGCGGTCTTCACGGACGGCTGGCTGATGCTGCTGCTGCCACTGACTGTCGTAATCAGGGACCGTGTAAGATATGCAAAGCCCAGGGACTGTGACTCTGACATGCCAGCTCTCCTTTAGTAAATAAGAAGAGGGGCATATTGAAACATGTGGGTTTCGGAGCTGGCTAAGAGAAGAAGTTTGGGGGGAAATGGGGGAGGAGAGAGACTTGCGGGCTGACAAAGTTTAAAGTTATTGCCTTAATTCACATCATCATGATATGTTGTCAGCTCATATTGCTTCAATAGTTAGTGAGATGTGACTCCGAAATGGCAAACATGATTACAATGAATGTTGCGTTTTGTCACGGTGATGCTTGGTGACTAAAAACATTTACCACTTTGCAATTTGCAGTACGCTGGAAGCTGCAGATGTACTCCAGAAGCAACTCAATTCAAGGTACCAATAGGGACCCTGGAAACTATCACACTAATCAATGATAATATTCATCGTTTAAAACTCCCCGCATTTTAAATGTTCATTATTTTCTATTATGTGAACATGAGGGAATTGTTAAAGGGGGTCCGAAATTACTGATTTGACCTTGTTTTTTAGCTTACTCATTAAGAAATGCAGCAGCCATGACTGAAGACAAATGAGAGTTGTCTTGGGAAGGGGGTTTAATGTGGGTGTCTCGTGTGTGTGTGTGTGTGTGTGTGTGTTTGCACGTGGCAAGCGTTTGTACATTCACTCTGCCAAAACAGTACACAGTTACAGTCACTCACCCTTCTAGATAACTTAAAACAGCCTAACCAGTCTTGCTAGCCAACTTCGTTCACCAATAAGCTTCAGCCTGATAGCCTTCGAGGGTAGTTAGGGACTGTCAATAAATCACACACAATACTGTCAATGTGGAATTATGGATTTAGAAATGTTTACAAATAAATAAAATATGAAAAGCTGAAATGTGTTGAGTCAATACATGTTCAACCCCTTCGTTATGGCAAACATAAATAAGTTCAGGATTAAGAATATGTGTAACAAATCACATAAAAATTGCATGGACTCAATCTGTGTTCGATAATAGAGGTTAACTTTATTTTGTTACGATTACCCCATCTCTATATCCCACACATACAATTATCTGCAATGTCCCTTAATCGATTAGTGAATTTCAAGCACAGATTCAATCATAAAGTCCAGGGAGGTTTTTCAATGTCTCGCAAAGAAGGGCACCGATTGGTAGATGTGAAAAAAACATTTGAGTTACTCCACAATATTAACATACATTAACATACATACATATTAACATTAACATATTGGGAAAGTATTCAGACCCCTTCACTTTTTCCACATTTTGTCACGTTACAACCTTATTCTAAAATTGATTAAATGGTATTTTCCCCCTCTACACACAACACCCCATAATGTCAAAGCAAAAACAGGTTATTAGATTTTTTTTGTTGCTGATTTATAAAAAAGAAAAAGAAAAATGGAAATATGACATTTACATAAGTATTCAGACCCTTTACTCAGAACTTTGTTGAAGCACCTTTGGCAGCGATTACAGACTCAAGTCTTCTTGGGTATAACGCAACAAGCTTGGCACACCTATATTTGTGGAGTTTCTCCCATTCTTCTCTGTAGATCCTTTCAAGCTCTGTCAGGTTGGATGGGGAGCTTCACCCCACAGCTATTTTCAGGTCTCTCCAGAGATGTTTGATCGGGTTCAAGTCCGGGCTCTGGCTGGGCCACTCAAGGACATTCAAAGACTTGTCCTGAAGCCACTCCTGTGTTGTCTTGGCTTTGTGCTGTGTCGTTGTCCTGTTGGAAGGTGAAACTTCTCCCCGGTCAGAGGTCTTGAGCACTCTGGAGAAGGTTTTCATCAAGGATCTCTCTGTACTTTGCTCCGTTCATCTTTCCCTTCATCCTGTGTGTCTCTCAGTCCCTGCCGCTGAAAAACATCCCCAACAGCATGATGCCGCCACCACCATGCTTCACCGTAGGGAAGGTGCCAGGTTACTTCCAGACGTGACACTTGGCAATCAGCCTAAATAGTTCAATCTCGGTTTCTTCATACCAGAGAATCTTGTTTCTCATGGTCTGAGAATCCTTTAGGTGCTTTTTGACTCCAAGCGGGCTGTCATGTGCCTTTTACTGAGGAGTGGCGTCCGTCTGGCCACTTTACCATAAAGGTCTGATTGGTGGAGTGCTGCAGAGATGGTTGTCCTGCAAAGATGGTTGTCCAGCTCCACAGAGGAACTCCGAAGCTCTGTCAGAGTGACCACCAGGTTCTTGGTCACCTCCCTGACCAAGGCCCTACTCCCCTGATTGCTTAGTTTGGCCTGGAGGCCAGCTCTAGGAAGAGTCTTGGGGGTTCCAAACTTTTTCCATTAAGAATGATGGAGGCCGCTGTGTTCTTGGGGACCTTCAATGCTGCATAAATAGTTTTGTACCCTTCCCCATATCTGTGCCTCAATCCTGTCTCGGAGCTCGACGGAAAATTCCTTTTGACCTCATGGTTTGGTTTTTGCAAAAAATTCTAAAAACCTGTTTTTGCTTTGTCATTATGGGGTATTGTGTGTATTTTCAGAATGCACTTTAAATGACAGAGGGAAAAGAAGCAAGCCTGTACAGAACTAAAAATACTCCAAAACATGCAACAAGGCACTTTAGTAATACTGCAAAACATGTGTCAAAGACTTGAAAAGGGCTTTCTAGTAATGATCAACAACCAACTTGACAGAGCTTGAATAATAAAATAAAAAAATGTGTAAATATTGTACATTTCAGGTGTCCAAAGTTCTTAGAGACTTACCCAGGAAGACTCACAGCTGTAATAGCTACCAAAGTTGTTTCTAGCATGTATTGTCTCAGGGGGCTGAATACTAATCTAATCTATAAATATGAGTGTTTTTATTTTTCATAATTGTGTTTCAAATGTCAGAATTTTTCTTCCACTTTGAAATTAGAGTATTTTGGGTAGATCGTTGATCTAATTAAATCCAAATTAAATCAACTCAATTCCCACTTTGTAACACAACAAAATGTGGAAAAGGTCACAGGGTGTTAAGCACTGCAAATCCCCTCTTGACAGACCAAAGACAAGTGAAGGCAACGAACAACTTCTCTGGTAGAATATTGACATTAGTCAGAAAAAAATGCTCCAGGGTCAAAATTGACTACAAAATGTAAATAGGATATTTTTGGTAATAAATTCATTTTCGTTCAAAACAGAGATTTGAGAGATAATTAAGAAAACATTTTACGTCACAGAATGAAGGTTTACCATAACAGTTTTCCTTGGGTTGGGTTTATTTCAACCCTGTCCACATGCCCACAGCTGGCAGCACCAAAGTACCATCAATTCGGAGCACAGCTACACGCAACCCATTCGTAATGCCGGTCAATTTGGTTTGACATTCGATATCCCTATGGGGCTAGTTAGTGACCATCAGTTAATTACACAATTTACATGGAGCAATATTTTTAAATGTCAATAGCTTAAAATTCAATGACTTCAAAAAACCTCAAACCAACTATACATTTTAGAAATCCATATGCAAATATTAAAAGCATTTAGTGAGACAACTTAAAGGTGTGCAACATGAAAATATGGTCCCATTTACATTGTGTAGGCCAGTGACAATAAAAGTCAGGATTTTAATCGATTTAAAATTTAGGCTGTAAAACAAAAACATTTGAAAGAGTCAAGTGGTGTGAATACTTTCTGAAGGCCCTGTATATTAATATCTTGTCAGCGCATTACCGGGTCCCAAGGTCTGGCCGGTAGCAGTTGTAGCAGGCTGTACTGTACTTTAACATGACAAATGTTCCTCCTGCTGTTGAAAAGGTTTTAAATCCTCTAGCAGTCGGGATGATCAATCGATACCAAGTCCTGCAGTTCCACAGTCCTCCATCTTGACTACTGTATGTGTGGTACCTAAATCAGCGGATACGTCACCTTAATCAATGGATGCATCACTTTTCACCACCATCAACCGTTCTTTCTGCTGGAGTGAAGGAGAGAGAGAGAAAGGAAAAATATATATTGTCACATACACCGGATAGGTGCAGTGAAATGTGTTGTTGTACAGTGTCAGCAATGGTAGTACAGCAAATCTACAGATTTTATTTCACCTTGTCTGCTCAGGCATTCAAATGGCCCAATGCTCTAACCACTAGGCCACCTGCCAGGAGAGAGCAGGAGCAGTGTTCTATTCATATAGGAGTCATTTACCAAAGAACGGCTGGAGTAAGATCATCACTGGGCGGGGGCGGGAAAAATGCTCTTTACTTTTTAACTGCAAAAGGAGGCAACCTGGGGATAAAAGTTTAAAAAACAAGCCAAGTCAAAAAGTCCAAAGAAATTAAAGCCATAATGGATTTAGAATTTCCTACAATTTCCTTTCTCAGTAATTTCTTTACTGAAATGTCTTTCCACTGTCTCTCCTGGTGGACTGACATTTGGTAAATGACTTTTCCAACAGTCTTGAATGAGCTCCCACATAGTCCATTGTTTTGTCTTAAACCAGCACATTTTGTCTTTCTTCTTTTTAGAATATACAGGTGTTACTTGACCCATCTTGGAGACCCATATTGGAGAGAAAACATAGGGGAAACAATGCTGTACTCACAGGGTTAATTCACCTAGAACAACAAATAGCTCTTCCACTCTTCTACAGCTCTAACACTATACTCTATATAACCGCCAGGGCATTAGTAGCTGAGGTGGATGTCACAGACATGATTGGTTCTCCAATCCACATGGCTTCCCTCCCATTTCTCACCATATCAGGTTTGAGGCTTTTTTCTCTCAAAGCATTTCTTCCATTTCATGGATGAGGTTATTTCTCCCAACACTCGTAATGGGCTTGAGCTTTAGACCCAGAGAGCAGATGGAAGCAGAGAGGTGAGGAAGGAGGTTGGGAGGGAGGGAGGGAACCTGCCAGGCGTAGTCATGATGATCATCTGACTAGAGATACACTACTGGTCAAAAGTTTTAGAACTCCTACCTATTCAAGGGTTTTTCTTTATTTTTACTATTTTCTACATTGTAGAATAATAGTGAAGACATCAAGACTATGAAATAACACATATGGAATCATGTAGTAACCAAAAAAGTGTTAAACAAATAAAAATATATTTTATTTTTCAAATAGACACCCTTTGCCTTGATGACAGCTTTGCACACTCTTGACATTCTCGCAACCAGCTTCATGAGGTCACCTGGGGTAGAGGAGAGGAGAGAGGAGGTAGGAGAGAGGAGGTGGAGGAGAGGAGACTGGATGTAGAGAAGAGGATAGGTAGAGGAAAGGAGAGAGGAGGTAGAGGAGAGGAGAGAGGAAGTAGAGGAGAAGAGAGAGGAGGTAGAGGATCGAGAAGGTGGAGGACAGGAGGCAGAAGAGGATAGAGGGAGGCCACAGGTGGTCTGAAAGGCGGAGAAATGATACGTAAGATTGTTCCTTTCCTCAATTGTATTTTCTACATTGCTAATGTTATTCCTACTAAACACGAGGAATGTATTAGATGTGAGGCTCAGTTTTTGAATGGTGTATGCTCTGGAATGGCATGTACATATACTACATAACCAAAAGTATGTGGACACCTGCTTGTCGACCATCTCATTCCAAAATAATGGGCATTAATATGTTGTTGGTTGCCCCTTTGCTGCTATAACAGCCTCCACTCTTCTGGGAAGGCTTTCCACTAGATGTTGGAACATTGCTGCGGTGACTTGTTTCCATTCAGCCACAAGAGCATTAGTGAGGTCAGGCTCTGATGTTGGGCGATTATGCATGGCCCGCGGCCTGTGTTCCAATTCATCCCAAAGGTGTTTAATGGGGTTGAGGTCAGCTCCAATGTTCCCTCAAATTGTGGGGGCACTGAGCAAATTTAGGCCATGTGAGGCTACTGTAGCTATTTGATCATAATGTAGGGCTACCAGAGTGGCCAACCATAAAAAAACAATGCAGAAAATGCATCCCCTAACATTATAACATGGAAATAGCTGTTCTATCATTCAGCCTACAGTAGCAGCCAATGTGTGGTGTTCAATGTAGACCTACATTTCATGATACTTTTTTAAAAACATGCAGGGCTTGACATTAACCTGTTTATGTTGTGTTGTTTGATGCAAGAAACCACTTTACAAAATAAAATGCATTATTATTCCCTTACCATTATTACAGAGAATCAGACAAATTGTGCTACCCTCTGCGAATTGGCTACTTACTTTATTCAAGCCTGTCTAAAAATACAACACTGCCCCTTTAAGACAAAAGAAAAGCTCTTCACCTGACTTGCTTTTCAAAGAGGTCTAGAAATGTATACATTTTGTGCTCTTGTAGGAAGCAATCAGTCCCCTATTACTGACTACATATGATCTATAACTAGGTTAATAGCTCACTAACTAGCAAAGATATGAACAAAATGTGCACATGTGGCTACATTCAGCTCTCGCTTTGATCTCAAAACAAGCGCATCTATTCATGACCGCTCATGCTGTCAACATAGTCCAGTTGGCACAGATTCATATGTGGCAATGTTTGATTTGTAAATAAGCCTACTGCATCTCCGTTTATGCCGGCTGAGTAGTGAGTGTAAATACAATTGAGTCCTACTCCGATGCGTTCTGCCTACAACAAAATCTGTTGCATTTGTTTTGGTATGTTGCATTGAAGGTGGCTAATATTGCATGTCACAATTGCCACAGTAAAGAGAAACGTTGATAGTTTTAACAGGGAAAACTCTCGAACAGTGGTCACCAACATTTTCTGAGTCAAGACCACTTGCAAGCTAATATCTTCCGCTCAGATTCTTTTTAACATGACTTAAAAAAAACGTAAGCCTATGCAACATGAACCAATGATAAACAGTACTGTAGCAATGAGGTTTGTACAGTAAGCTATAGGCCCAATACATTACCGCCGCTTTTGGCCTTCTGCTTGAATTTACCTGCCATTGCATTGTTGTTCGGGCCATTTTTGGAGGTAGGCTAATGTGATCTGTTAATGTATTATTTGTGTAGCACAGCTGAATGATCATACATTGAAGTCATTTGATTTTAATTGTAATTTTACCGGGGTGAGGGTGCCTGCATCTGATGGTCAGTCTCAGCGGAGGGAGAGAGCAGACTGAGGGTCCGCCTCTCAACATCCCTCGGCTCTGCCTTTCCTCCGCTGACACTGACCAAGAAGGGACACCGTCTTCCAGCTGATGGTAAAACCCGTGTTGCACCGCATTATTTCTCCCATGAACAGAGAAAGTGAAAAAGACCCAAGCCACTAATAATAACAACAATGCAAGACTATAGATACACTTTCCTCCTCATTCATTACTGCTGCAGTGCTTGTTGTAGAGCTGAGTGGAAATAGGAAGAACGGGCATTTTATGGGTTATAAAAGTGTTGAATACAGTGTTGACAGTGCTGAGTAAGAACTTAAACATGAACTCACTCATAAAAACAGAAGCTCTTTGCCCTATTCGTTGACAGTCTCTCTCTCGCAATCTCACAGTATCAATTTTGCTGTAGCTTTCTTTTATGCCTACTACGTTACTGCAGACACGGTCATCTGAGCCATCCGATTGGCCAGCAGGAGGCTAATAGTGCACTTCATTTGTTCTCTGGGCCCGCAGGGAAGGTGGAGTTTGTGCCTTCAGACACAGGAAATGGTTCAAAATAGCAACAGTTTCATCTAAATAATTTCTTTGCTGCTGCTTCTTGTTGACTTTTGTACATTGTCATGCTGAAACAGGAAAGGGCCTTCCCCAAACTGTTGCCACATAGTTGGAAGTACAGAATCCACTGCTCCGTTCTGTAAGCTTGTGTGGCCTACCACTTCACGGTTGAGCCGTTGTTGCTCTTAGACATTTCCACTTCACAATAACAGCACTTACGGGTGACCGGGGAAGCTCTAGCAACGGTGCCACATTGAAAGCTCTTCAGTAAGGCCATTCTACTGCCCATGTTTGTATATGGAGATTGCATGGCTGTGTGCTCAATTTGAAATACCTGTCAGCAACAGGTGTGGCTGAAATAGCCGAATCCACTCATTTGAAAGGGTGTCCACATACTTTTGTATATCCAGTATAGAAAAAAGCAATGGATACAGGCCTATATTGAATGCTGTAGTCAGTACGTTTCAGAATAATAAAAAACTGTATCCATAGTAACTGTGTTATTAAACACAGTTACTGAGTATTGTTTTAGTTGCTTCCCACAACCAAAACACAAACACACACATTCACAAACACCCGGACACTCTTGCCCAGACACACTCAGACTCAACAGGTTGATGGATGAACCAAGGATCAGGACATCAGCCTGACTGCTAGGCCACCATGTTGTCTGGTTTGTTTCTGCTGAATATGGAACAGTCTTCCCTCCCGCTGACTTCCTCTGTATCCCCGGGGGGCCAGAGTGGTATAATGTCTGGAGCTGCTGTCTGAGGATGAGGCACTCAACTTGTTGTTGTGTTTGAGTCATTCGTTTCCCAGTAGAACAGGACACCTCATCTGACCGTGTCAGGAGATTACAGCTGAGACACGCTGCACCAAGTGAGATCAGGAAGACTGTCATTACCTGGCAAGTGCGTGTGTGTGCGTGTGTGTGTGTGTGTGTGTGTCATAGACATTAAAACCAGTAGATAGTGATAGCGCTGACGTATTTCTATAAAAAACTCCCAATGGCGCATGAAGCCAGAAGTATTTTAATTTGAAGCACACCATATTGCCGAATGGGGCTGAATGGCACCAAAACATCACTAAGGATCATGGTGAAAGTGGCCGTAACTTGCAAAGGATCATGATCCATGCAGTTGTTTTCATCCTGCCTGAGAGACACGTGCAAAGAGCGTGGATGAGGGCGTGCCGGACAGTGATTGGTCTGTGTCAGCACGTGGTCCTGTGTGACGACAAATGTGCATAACGGATCACTATTTAATTTGATTAATAGATTTGTAGCAAACTTCAACGTAATTCAGCCCTGCTAGGTTGCTACGCATTAGCCAAACAGCAGAGCTTGTGACTTTACACTCCAGAACGGACACGGGGGGCCTGGTGTGTGTGTGTCTATGGCCCTTTCTTACCCTTTCTATGTTGAGAGCTATTATTTCCCATGGGGAAGAGTGTCCCTCTCCTGTCTGTCAGTCTTTGTCCATCATTGAATAGATCCTGCCGAGCCATCAGAGGTCTGATTACAGCCCTGGAGGAGGAAACATGAAGGGACAATATCAGGGCAACTTCCAAGTCTTCATTTAAACCAGAACTTTTGACAAATCAGAGAGCGTGTGTGTGTGTGTGTGTGTGTGTGTGTGTGTGTGTCATTCCCCTTCCGATAGACACCAACAGCTCACCATGCTGATGTATCATCCTCTAGAAGTGACTTGGGGGTGTGTGACTCTGTGCAGTTCTATCCTGTTGTTAGTCATTGAGGGAGGGCTCTCTCGCTGTTAGACAGTCAAATTGCTGTGGGGTCAATGTGAGATCTTTTCAACAGCATCCTCCTGTGTGGCTTCTTGACAGAATGGCTATTGATTCGTCAAAACACACAGCCTTCGAAAAAGCTTTTAGTCAAAGAGCTGTGTTTATTATTGCTAACTGTGAATAGGATTGCTTGTATTGCTCTAGAGTGTATGCATTGCAGATTAATTAATTGATGTATTGATAGTTTTGCAATTTCACCCAGTGCAATTTCACCCAGTGCAATTTCACAGTTTCTCTCTGAAATGATGTGGCTTTTGCTTTGGTCGACGTGGTGTTGGTGTTTGTTGTATCAGAGTTTAGTTACTGTTGTCATGTTTTCCCTGATGAAATCAGAGCAGCACCGGTCCTATCACAAACATCACCTGTTGTCATTATCAAATATGACAATGATATTGGGGGTATTCAATTGTGACATTGCTTCTCATTTGCAACAGTCGTCAGTTGACAATGAATCCCCTGTTGATACTGTGGATGATATTGTGGTTGTAGGTTACCTTTGCTCAGTGTTATCGTGGAGCTTAGAGTTTAGAGCAGACCACCATAGTCCCTGTGCCCAAGAACACAAAGGCAACCTGCCTAAATGACTACAGACCCGTAGCACTCACGTCCGTAGCCATGAAGTGCTTTGAAAGGCTGGTCATGGCTCACATCAACACCATTATCCCAGAAACCCTAAACCCACTCCAATTTGCATACCGCCAAAACAGATCCACAGATGATGCAATCTCTATTGCACTCCACACTGCCCTTTCCCACCTGGACAAAAGGAACACTTATGTCCAGGTGGGACACCATAGTACCCTCAAAGCTCATCACTAAGCTAAGGATCCTGGGACTAAACACCTCCCTCTGAAACTGGATCCTGGACTTCCTGACGGGCCATCCCCCAGGTGGTGAAGGTAGGTAGCAACACATTTGCCACGCTGATCCTCAACACTGGAGCTCCCCAGTGGTGCTTGCTCAGTCCCCTCCTGTAATCCCTGTTCACCCACGACTGCATGGCCAGGCACGACTCCAACACCATCAGTAAGTTTGCAGACGACACAACGGTGGTAGGCCTGATCACCTACAACGGTGAGACAGCCTACAGGGAGGAGGTCAGAGACCTAGCCGGGTGGTGCCAGAATAACAACATCCCCCAGAATAACAACAATATCCCTCAACGTAACCAAGACTAAGGACATGATTGTGGACTACAGGAAAAGGAGGACCGAGCACTCCCCCATTCTCATCGACGGGGCTGTAGTGGAGCAGGTTGAGAGCTTCAAGTTCCTTGGTGTCCACATCAACAACAAACTAGAATGGTCCACACACACCAAGACAGTCGTGAAGAGGGCACGACAAAGCCTATTCCCCCTCAGGAAACTAAAAAGATTTGGCATGGATCCTGAGATCCTCAAAATGTTCTACAGCTGCAACATCGAGAGCATGGTTGCATCACTGCCTGGTTGCATCACTGCCTGGTACAGCAATTGCTCGGCCAACGACCGCAAGGCACTACAGAGTGTAGTGCGTACGGCCCAGTACATCACCGGGGCTAAGCTGCCTGCCATCCAGGACCTCTACACCAGGCGGTGTCAGAGGAAGGCCCTAAACATTGTCAAAGACCCCAGCCACCCCAGTCATAGACTGTTCTCTCTACCACCGCATGGCAAGCGGTACCAGAGTGCCAAGTCTAGGACAAAAAGGCTTCTCAACAGTTTTTACCCCCAAGCCATAAGACTCCTGAACAGGTAATCAAATGGCTACCTGGACTATTTGCATTGTGTGCCCCCTCCCCAAACCCCTCTTCTTACACTGCTGCTACTCTCTGTTTATTATACTGTATATGCATAGTAACTTTAACTATACATTCATGTACATACTACCTCATTTGGGCCGACCAACCAGTGCTCCCGCACATTGGCTGACCAATGTACTTTTACTGTACATAGCCTTTTTACTGTTGTTTTATTTCTTTACTTACCTATTGTTCACCTAATACCTTTTTTGCACTATTGGTTAGAGCCTGTAAGTAAGCATTTCACTGTAAGGTCTACACCTGTTGTATTCGGCGCACTTGACAAATAAACTTGGATTTGATTTGATTTGAGTGCTCCACTCTCAGATGGAGGCTATAGTCAAGTCAAGTCAAAGGTTAAGACTACATGGCTTTGAATGGTTTTAATTTACTCCATTAAAGTGCCTAGATATTCCTGATAATCAGGCCATCAGACCTATAGGGAGCAGAGTGTTTCCGGGCCATGTCATGTAGGTCTCCTTTGTAAAAGAGTTGACCTCAATGACATTTCCTGGACAAACAAAGGTTAAAGAAAAAAGGAAAATGTGGATGAACTGAGGAGTGCAGGATGGCTTAGTTGACAGTACAAAGATAATTAGTACAAAGATCATTTAATGACAATGCGACTATAATATCATAAATAATAATGGCACAGTCTGGAATTATTGTGTCATTAACGCCGCAAAACGATTATATTGGATATCGCGGTATTTGGAGTAGGATATCATAGAAGAGATCTCCCCAAATAGTGCAATGGGCCAGAGTCTTTAATGTTCAGTATGATATTATGACTGATATTAGGGTTGTCTGCTTATTTCTGCAAAGTAGTTAAAACGCTGTCCGTTCCACTTTAATGCTCAGTATGAGCCATGCCACTGTAGTTGGAGATATGAGAATGCAACCATAACAAGGCATGGGGCCTCCATATCATGTCATGCCTGTTTGGGTTTCATTAGCCAGAGAGGAATGATAGCACCCTATTCCCCATGGGAACTGGTTAAAAGTAGTGCATTATATAGGGAATAGGGTGCCATTTGAAACACTGCCATAGTATGCATGTGCTCTTTGGGGTGTGACTGTTTACTGAGCTCTGTGGTTTAAACACATCTGCTCCTGAGGGCCTCGGAGACAGATTAACTATGTCACTAAACTATCACAGGGCCCGTTGGAGGCAAGGTGGAGATGGGAGTTCAAACAGACAGAGAGGGATAGGGAATAGATAGAGGAGTGTGTGTGTGTGTGTATAGGCGGAGAAGAGAAATGCAAAAAAGCCTCACCCCTGTGGGATTGCCAGTGCCAATCAGCATGGTGGAAACAAGAAACTAGATTTACTCGTAGTAATTACAAGTAAATGTGTAAGTAAATGTACTGTAACTGCTGGCTGAGGATTCACAATTAGAGGAGCTATTTTGATATCTCGGCAAGAGACAAATGTTTTTGGGAAGGGCATTGTAAAGGAGAGAGCGAGAGAGAGAGAAAGAGAGAGAGAGAGAGTCAGGCTGTGTTGCTTCCTTTTAGATTGAAGCCCATTGGGAAATCCGTCCTCCCATCTGAGAAATCCCTTTGGTGAGATTTGATGCTGTAAAATAGAGCCTGCAGTTATTGCATTGCACTATTCCTGTCCTCATGCGCATATGACTCCATAGTTTACTCCTCAAACCTGCAGTTATTGCATTGCACTATTCCTGTCCTCATGCGCATATGACTCCATAGTTTACTCCTCAAACCTGCAGTTATTGCATTGCACTATTCCTGTCCTCATGCGCATATGACTCCATAGTTTACTCCTCAAACCTGCAGTTATTGCATCACACTATTCCTGTCCTCATGCGCATATGACTCCATAGTTTACTCCTCAAACCTGCAGTTATTGCATTGCACTATTCCTGTCCTCATGCGCATATGACTCCATAGTTTACTCCTCAAACCTGCAGTTATTGCATTGCACTATTCCTGTCCTCATGCGCATATGACTCCATAGTTTACTCTTCAAACCTGCAGTTATTGCATTGCACTATTCCTGTCCTCATGCGCATATGACTCCATAGTTTACTCTTCAAACCTGCAGTTATTGCATTGCACTATTCCTGTCCTCATGCGCATATGACTCCATAGTTTACTCCTCAAACCTGCAGTTATTGCATTGCACTATTCCTGTCCTCATGCGCATATGACTCCATAGTTTACTCCTCAAACCTGCAGTTATTGCATTGCACTATTCCTGTCCTCATGCGCATATGACTCCATAGTTTACTCTTCAAACCTGCAGTTATTGCATTGCACTATTCCTGTCCTCATGCGCATATGACTCCATAGTTTACTCCTCAAACCTGCAGTTATTGCATTGCACTATTCCTGTCCTCATGCGCATATGACTCCATAGTTTACTCTTCAAACCTGCAGTTATTGCATTGCACTATTCCTGTCCTCATGCGCATATGACTCCATAGTTTACTCCTCAAACCTGCAGTTATTGCATTGCACTATTCCTGTCCTCATGCGCATTTGACTCCATAGTTTACTCTTCAAACCTGCAGTTATTGCATTGCACTATTCCTGTCCTCATGCGCATATGACTCCATAGTTTACTCCTCAAACCTGCAGTTATTGCATTGCACTATTCCTGTCCTCATGCGCATATGACTCCATAGTTTACTCCTCAAACCTGCAGTTATTGCATTGCACTATTCCTGTCCTCATGCGCATATGACTCCATAGTTTACTCCTCAAACCTGCAGTTATTGCATTGCACTATTCCTGTCCTCATGCGCATATGACTCCATAGTTTACTCTTCAAACCTGCAGTTATTGCATTGCACTATTCCTGTCCTCATGCGCATATGACTCCATAGTTTACTCCTCAAACCTGCAGTTATTGCATTGCACTATTCCTGTCCTCATGCGCATATGACTCCATAGTTTACTCTTCAAACCTGCAGTTATTGCATTGCACTATTCCTGTCCTCATGCGCATATGACTCCATAGTTTACTCCTCAAACCTGCAGTTATTGCATTGCACTATTCCTGTCCTCATGCGCATTTGACTCCATAGTTTACTCTTCAAACCTGCAGTTATTGCATTGCACTATTCCTGTCCTCATGCGCATATGACTCCATAGTTTACTCCTCAAACCTGCAGTTATTGCATTGCACTATTCCTGTCCTCATGCGCATATGACTCCATAGTTTACTCCTCAAACCTGCAGTTATTGCATTGCACTATTCCTGTCCTCATGCGCATATGACTCCATAGTTTACTCCTCAAACCTGCAGTTATTGCATTGCACTATTCCTGTCCTCATGCGCATTTGACTCCATAGTTTACTCTTCAAACCTGCAGTTATTGCATTGCACTATTCCTGTCCTCATGCGCATATGACTCCATAGTTTACTCTTCAAACCTGCAGTTATTGCATTGCACTATTCCTGTCCTCATGCGCATATGACTCCATAGTTTACTCTTCAAACCTGCAGTTATTGCATTGCACTATTCCTGTCCTCATGCGCATATGACTCCATAGTTTACTCTTCAAACCTGCAGTTATTGCATTGCACTATTCCTGTCCTCATGCGCATATGACTCCATAGTTTACTCTTCAAACCTGCAGTTATTGCATTGCACTATTCCTGTCCTCATGCGCATATGACTCCATAGTTTACTCCTCAAACCTGCAGTTATTGCATTGCACTATTCCTGTCCTCATGCGCATATGACTCCATAGTTTACTCTTCAAACCTGCAGTTATTGCATTGCACTATTCCTGTCCTCATGCGCATATGACTCCATAGTTTACTCCTCAAACCTGCAGTTATTGCATCACACTATTCCTGTCCTCATGCGCATATGACTCCATAGTTTACTCCTCAAACCTGCAGTTATTGCATTGCACTATTCCTGTCCTCATGCGCATATGACTCCATAGTTTACTCCTCAAACCTGCAGTTATTGCATTGCACTATTCCTGTCCTCATGCGCATATGACTCCATAGTTTACTCTTCAAACCTGCAGTTATTGCATTGCACTATTCCTGTCCTCATGCGCATATGACTCCATAGTTTACTCTTCAAACCTGCAGTTATTGCATTGCACTATTCCTGTCCTCATGCGCATATGACTCCATAGTTTACTCCTCAAACCTGCAGTTATTGCATTGCACTATTCCTGTCCTCATGCGCATATGACTCCATAGTTTACTCCTCAAACCTGCAGTTATTGCATTGCACTATTCCTGTCCTCATGCGCATATGACTCCATAGTTTACTCCTCAAACCTGCAGTTATTGCATTGCACTATTCCTGTCCTCATGCGCATATGACTCCATAGTTTACTCTTCAAACCTGCAGTTATTGCATTGCACTATTCCTGTCCTCATGCGCATATGACTCCATAGTTTACTCCTCAAACCTGCAGTTATTGCATTGCACTATTCCTGTCCTCATGCGCATATGACTCCATAGTTTACTCTTCAAACCTGCAGTTATTGCATTGCACTATTCCTGTCCTCATGCGCATATGACTCCATAGTTTACTCCTCAAACCTGCAGTTATTGCATTGCACTATTCCTGTCCTCATGCGCATTTGACTCCATAGTTTACTCTTCAAACCTGCAGTTATTGCATTGCACTATTCCTGTCCTCATGCGCATATGACTCCATAGTTTACTCCTCAAACCTGCAGTTATTGCATTGCACTATTCCTGTCCTCATGCGCATATGACTCCATAGTTTACTCCTCAAACCTGCAGTTATTGCATTGCACTATTCCTGTCCTCATGCGCATATGACTCCATAGTTTACTCCTCAAACCTGCAGTTATTGCATTGCACTATTCCTGTCCTCATGCGCATATGACTCCATAGTTTACTCTTCAAACCTGCAGTTATTGCATTGCACTATTCCTGTCCTCATGCGCATATGACTCCATAGTTTACTCCTCAAACCTGCAGTTATTGCATTGCACTATTCCTGTCCTCATGCGCATATGACTCCATAGTTTACTCTTCAAACCTGCAGTTATTGCATTGCACTATTCCTGTCCTCATGCGCATATGACTCCATAGTTTACTCCTCAAACCTGCAGTTATTGCATTGCACTATTCCTGTCCTCATGCGCATTTGACTCCATAGTTTACTCTTCAAACCTGCAGTTATTGCATTGCACTATTCCTGTCCTCATGCGCATATGACTCCATAGTTTACTCCTCAAACCTGCAGTTATTGCATTGCACTATTCCTGTCCTCATGCGCATATGACTCCATAGTTTACTCCTCAAACCTGCAGTTATTGCATTGCACTATTCCTGTCCTCATGCGCATATGACTCCATAGTTTACTCCTCAAACCTGCAGTTATTGCATTGCACTATTCCTGTCCTCATGCGCATTTGACTCCATAGTTTACTCTTCAAACCTGCAGTTATTGCATTGCACTATTCCTGTCCTCATGCGCATATGACTCCATAGTTTACTCTTCAAACCTGCAGTTATTGCATTGCACTATTCCTGTCCTCATGCGCATATGACTCCATAGTTTACTCTTCAAACCTGCAGTTATTGCATTGCACTATTCCTGTCCTCATGCGCATATGACTCCATAGTTTACTCTTCAAACCTGCAGTTATTGCATTGCACTATTCCTGTCCTCATGCGCATATGACTCCATAGTTTACTCTTCAAACCTGCAGTTATTGCATTGCACTATTCCTGTCCTCATGCGCATATGACTCCATAGTTTACTCCTCAAACCTGCAGTTATTGCATTGCACTATTCCTGTCCTCATGCGCATATGACTCCATAGTTTACTCTTCAAACCTGCAGTTATTGCATTGCACTATTCCTGTCCTCATGCGCATATGACTCCATAGTTTACTCTTCAAACCTGCAGTTATTGCATTGCACTATTCCTGTCCTCATGCGCATATGACTCCATAGTTTACTCTTCAAACCTGCAGTTATTGCATTGCACTATTCCTGTCCTCATGCGCATATGACTCCATAGTTTACTCTTCAAACCTGCAGTTATTGCATTGCACTATTCCTGTCCTCATGCGCATATGACTCCATAGTTTACTCTTCAAACCTGCAGTTATTGCATTGCACTATTCCTGTCCTCATGCGCATATGACTCCATAGTTTACTCCTCAAACCTGCAGTTATTGCATTGCACTATTCCTGTCCTCATGCGCATATGACTCCATAGTTTACTCCTCAAACCTGCAGTTATTGCATTGCACTATTCCTGTCCTCATGCGCATATGACTCCATAGTTTACTCTTCAAACCTGCAGTTATTGCATTGCACTATTCCTGTCCTCATGCGCATATGACTCCATAGTTTACTCCTCAAACCTGCAGTTATTGCATTGCACTATTCCTGTCCTCATGCGCATATGACTCCATAGTTTACTCTTCAAACCTGCAGTTATTGCATTGCACTA
Source organism: Oncorhynchus clarkii lewisi (assembly GCF_045791955.1). Taxonomy (NCBI): domain Eukaryota; kingdom Metazoa; phylum Chordata; class Actinopteri; order Salmoniformes; family Salmonidae; genus Oncorhynchus; species Oncorhynchus clarkii. The sequence goes on from NC_092165.1 coordinate 12,252,931, forward strand.
TTCCTGTCCTCATGCGCATATGACTCCATAGTTTACTCCTCAAACCTGCAGTTATTGCATTGCACTATTCCTGTCCTCATGCGCATATGACTCCATAGTTTACTCTTCAAACCTGCAGTTATTGCATTGCACTATTCCTGTCCTCATGCGCATATGACTCCATAGTTTACTCTTCAAACCTGCAGTTATTGCATTGCACTATTCCTGTCCTCATGCGCATATGACTCCATAGTTTACTCTTCAAACCTGCAGTTATTGCATTGCACTATTCCTGTCCTCATGCGCATATGACTCCATAGTTTACTCCTCAAACCTGCAGTTATTGCATTGCACTATTCCTGTCCTCATGCGCATATGACTCCATAGTTTACTCCTCAAACCTGCAGTTATTGCATTGCACTATTCCTGTCCTCATGCGCATATGACTCCATAGTTTACTCCTCAAACCTGCAGTTATTGCATTGCACTATTCCTGTCCTCATGCGCATATGACTCCATAGTTTACTCTTCAAACCTGCAGTTATTGCATTGCACTATTCCTGTCCTCATGCGCATATGACTCCATAGTTTACTCCTCAAACCTGCAGTTATTGCATTGCACTATTCCTGTCCTCATGCGCATATGACTCCATAGTTTACTCTTCAAACCTGCAGTTATTGCATTGCACTATTCCTGTCCTCATGCGCATATGACTCCATAGTTTACTCTTCAAACCTGCAGTTATTGCATTGCACTATTCCTGTCCTCATGCGCATTTGACTCCATAGTTTACTCCTCAAACCTGCAGTTTCCTCTAGTAGTCTCCACTTTTTTCCCTTTTTCTTAATGCAGATCTATCAGCATTATATTATACTTTTCGTGACATTAGATTAGCTGAGTATGCATAATTGGACACCAGGAGGGCCTTTGGGCATGTCTATAGTCTATTGTGGCTTCCTGTCCTTGTCCCTATAAGGTGTATCCACATAAGCCACACAACAAGTGAAGTGTACCCTTTATATTGTACCGGCCCTTTTCAAAAGTGTGTTATTTTAGCCCCACACACAAGCCTTTTCAGACAAAAAGCCAAGGGGTTGCTATGATACACCTCATCTGAACAGCCCATAAATTGCAACCAATAATGAGCCTGTTGCCGTGGGAAACATCTTGAGTTGATAGATGGCTCTCATTAATGTGAGGTGCTGCTGCATCTGGGAAATGGCCTTTCATTCTTTTCCCATGTTGTTTAATCTGCAGAAGCAAGAGCCATTTTCCACCACGTCCCTTGGTAATAGTAACCAAATTCATATTTTAACGTGGAGAGAGAGAGTGAGAGAGTGAGAGAGTGAGAGAGTGAGAGAGTGAGAGAGAGAGAGAGAGAGAGAGAGAGAGAGAGAGACAAACAGAGAGAGAGGGAGGGAGAAGAAGAGACAGAGAGAGAAAAACACCCCATGCGGGAGAGGCACGCTACTTTACCTTCCCTTTATTGGAAACGGTGAACATAACGTGATTTAATTCACTGACTCAGGTGACTCTGGGGAGCAGACTGGAGGTCTGGGAGCGGACTGTCATTTCCCCAGAAGTTCGTGTAGCACCACGTTTCCATTTAGGACAAGCATAAGAGACAGACAGACAGACGGCTCTACAGCTCTGCTACTGTGGGACTGGGAACGAACCCCAGGTTGGGGACATGTTCTATTAACATACTGATACAGCCTTCAGCTACGAGACCAGCCTGTGTACTACAGTGTTGTATTGGGATGAGAGTTTGACTGCGTGGAGACTACTACGCTGTAGTCGTGTAGTACAGTGATGTACTGTAGTCAATGAAAGCGTGTGAGACAGCAAGCCAAGACACTCCAACCCTGTGCCCTTCCTACTCCGTGTCACTTAGCTCAGTGTGGAGCTACTTGAGAGGAGAGCGGAAAATGGTAGAGAGTGTGTGTTTGTGTGTGTTCACTCTTTTGTGTGTGTGTGTGTGTTCAATCTTTTGTGTGTGTGCGTGAGTACCTGTGTTTGAGAATGTACACGTGTGTGTACCTCTGTGTGTGACCCATATAACAAGAGCGATAATCACCAAGCCAAACAAGCCCAAGCAATTGGGGTCAAGTGCTGGAAACACTATCGAAGCACCGTGTTGGAGGAGGATCAGTATCTCTACCTACCAAGGACACACACACACACACACACACACAGCACTCTTAACTACTATACAACAGTGCGATGAACAACTTCTCAGTTTTTCAACCAGCGCATAACACTGCTAAATGTGATATGTCGATACTCCTCCTCCTCCCGGTGAACGCCCTTGTCGATCAAATGTTCTCTGTCTCCTTCACAGAGAAATCCAATTACAGTGTTTCACCCGAGCACACACCTTCTAGTAATAGCAGTGGATAAACAATGTGCTTTTTAAAATAAGTGCTAACTGAGACTTGCACGCACACACACACACACACACACACACACACACACACACACACACACACACACACACACACACTCAAAGCATTAACCTTTCCAAAATACCATCTGGGAGACGACGTTGGTTAAGTCTTCTTTAATAGATTTTTAATTCTAGTTTGTCTTTTAAATCCTCCCAGTGAGAAGCACAATGACTAGATGATTGGCTATCCATCAGCTACACAAGTGGATGTTTTCTCACATAAAAAATTAATCAACCGTTTGAAAAATGGATCATGTATTATAATACAGGGGGTTTGTGTTTTGTTGTCCTTAGATTAGTTACCAGTTAAGCAGTTGATCATTTTTTCTGTTGGCTTGTACTGACTTACAGCCACCATTTTGTACCAGATGTTTTGTTAGTTACGATCAGGTTATATCCCATCATAAATAGGGCTACAATATGTTATACAGATAAAAATACACCTTATGGAACAGCGAGTGACTGTGAACAGTCACACACACAGGTACAATCACACATAACATACACACTATACACACGCGTACATCTGGATTGTGTATTGTAGTAGAGTAGTGGCCGGAGGGCACACACTTAATGTATTGTGAAATCTGTGGGAAAATGTATTTTAATGTTTTAAAATGTTATTATAATCGATATTACTGCCCAGGAAGCGTAGCTGCTACCTCGGCAGGAACTAATGGGGATCCCTAATAAATACAAATGCATATTTTAAGACATTTGTAGTGGGCTGTGAGTGGTGTATAATAATTAGCCTAATGTTGTTGTGATACAAGCAGTCTTGCATTTTTGTATCATATGTCTTATTATAGACAGTGTAGCCAGGGTGGAACCAGGGTGTAGCCAGTGTGTAGCCATGGTGTAGCCAGAGTGTAGCCAGGGTGTAGCCAGGGTGTAGTCAGGGTGTAGCCAGAGTGTAGCCAGGGTGAAGCCAGAGTGTAGCCAGAGTGTAGCCAGGGTGTAACCAGGGTGTAGCCAGAGTGTAGCTAGGGTGTAGCCAGGGTGTAACCAGGGTGTAGCCAGGGTGTAGCCAGGGTGTAGCCAGAGTGTAACCAGAGCGTAACTTATGGTGGGTGATGAGATTGTGAAAACTTGTTTTTATTTTATTCTCTCAGGCCTTGTCTTATTAAGGCGAGACATGATGCTGTCCAGTGATTCACTAACTCATTGTCAGGCCCAGGTACTACTGCCTGTCTGCTCTGTTGCCTGCTATATCCAATTCAATCTATCTGCTACACCACCATCTTAATAGGCTAGAGCCCTCCCGGGGACATCTGGAGTGGAATACACACACACACACACACACCCACACACACACACACACACACACACACACACACACACTTTAATAGGCTATATACCTCATGGGGATATACAGTATGTAGTGGAATGCTCTCGTCTACTGGACCGTAGGCTATGAAATAAGCAACAGCAATCATTGTGCTACATGTCCACGTCAGACCTCATGTAAAACCTCAAATATGTTAAATACCATATCTTATCTGATAATCTAATGACTAAAAATCCACATGGCCAAATCCCAAAGGAAAATATATGGTTGGAACATAATATATCAAAATGTCTAAGCTGCAATTATTTTTGTATCCATCCCCCTGCAAACAGTAGGTGTCACTCAGTCAACACATGCGTTGGAGGCTACTCCTTTATCTTATAATCACAGTTCTTTCCTCTCTAAAGGTCAACTGTAAGGGGGTTATCTATGGACAACTATGAATAATATACAGTACCAGTCCTGCCAATATCCAGGATCTGAAGACTTGTCTTCTGCCACCAGAATGATTTTCTGGACAGAATTAGGTCATTTTCTGATGAAGATGAGTTGTGTATCGTGTGTGTGTGTTGCTTGGTAATGGAGCTAGTGGTTGTTGGCCCATCTGGCACCTGTGTCTAATTCATGTCCAGGCAGGCAGTCTCTTTTGATTTGTGTCTTCCGCTTATTTTTCAATGATATGTGGCATCCTTCAACCCCCCCCCCCCCCCCCAAATAATTAAAAAAATAACAGCCTTCCTTTTTGCAATGCCACTAGTCAACTAGGCCCAGTTAACCCTGGTTCTCCACATCTCCACAGAACCAGATGGTCTCTCCCCAGTTATCCCTGATTCCATCTCCACAGAACCAGATGGTCTCTCCCCAGTTATCCCTGGTTCTATCTCCACAGAATCAGATGGTCTCTCCCCAGTTAAACCTGATTCTATCTCCACAGAACCACATGGTCTCTCCCTAGTTATCCCTGGTTCTATCTCCACAGAACCAGATGGCCTCTCCCAAGTCAGCTGTCGGCAGGGCCAGATGTGAGTCTAGATTTACTGATGTCATGGTCTCCTATGGGGCTTCTCTGGGGCTTCAGAGTCCAGAGTGTCTGCACTGCACCATGGAGACTGTTACTGTAGGCTGGCAGTAGAAATGTGGGACGTCACACCTACACCTGGGTTCAGCTACTATTTGGACAATTTAACAGAATGGGTATAGTTAAGTCTTTGTTTGTCAATGGTGGGTGTGCTCAGTGCTCAGTGCTCAGTGACCAGACTGTTCCAGTATGTGTTTTTAGGAATCAATAGCGGTACGTATGCCATCTCTATGAGTCACGTCACTGCATGTTTATGCCATTGATAGGACATTTACATTTACACAGGCAGCCGTTTGTGAGCTGCATTTTCCCTCACTCTTTTTAAAAAGACATTTAGGATATTATGAATGATCCACCAGTCTCAACATAGCTCTATAACCCAATGTTGTTTTCTTCTTCGGTGCTTATGAAAGGCGGCATGGCAAATGAACCCAGTTCGCAGTACTGAGACATCATCATATCGCTGCCTATTGATTCCATGAGCATTATAAAGGAGCCAGAACCAGAAAGAAAAGAGGGAAGAGCTGAGAGAAAGAGAAGATGTATCAAGTCTATTGACTGGTGAAAAGAAAGATCTGGGAGGCAGACTCATGGGGGGATTAGAACATATGAACATTTCCACTCTTAATTCGGTTCCCACAATGCTAATGAATGTGGATCCACGTTATTACCAGAGTGTCAGGTGGTGTTATAATTAAATACAGAACAACAAGAACAAAACAGAGCTGCTGCATCAAAGACCAGAGCTTCTCCTTTCACACAGTCTATACCCAGATGGAAATACACACACACACACACACACACACACACACACACACACACACACAGTCTATACCCAGATGGAAGTACACACACACACACAGTCTAAACCCAGATGGAAATACACACATACACACACAGTCTATACCCAGATGTAAATACACACACACACAGTCTATACCCAGATGGAAATACACACACACACACAGTCTATACCCAGATGGAAGTAAACACACACACACAGTCTATACCCAGATGGACGTAAACACACACACACACACACACAGTCTATACCCAGATGGAAGTAAACACACACATACACACACAGTCTATACCCAGATGGAAGTACAAACACACACAGTCTATACCCAGATGTAAATACACACACACACAGTCTATACCCAGATGGAAGTAAACACACACACACACACACAGTCTATACCCAGATGGAAGTAAACACACACATACACACACACAGTCTATACCCAGATGGAAGTAAACACACACACACAGTCTATACCCAGATGGAAGTAAACACACACACACACACAGTCTATGCCCAGATGGAAATACACACACACACGCACACACGCACGCACGCACGCACACACACACACACACACACACACACACACACACACACACACGCACAGTCTATACCCAGATGGAAATACACACACACACAGTCTATACCCAGATGGAAATACACACACACACACACACACACACACACACACACACACACACACACACACACACACACACACACACACACACACACACACAGTCTATACCCAGATGGAAATACACACACACACACACACACACACACACACACACACACAGTCTATACCCAGATGGAAATACACACACACACACACACACACACACACACACAGTCTATATCCAGATGGAAGTAAACACACACACACACACAGTCTATACCCAGATGGAAATAAACACACACACATACACACACACACACAGGCTATACCCAGATGGAAGTAAACACACACACACACACACAGTCTATACCCAGATCGAGGTAAACACACACACACACACACAGTCTATACCCAGATGGAAATACACACACACAGTCTATACCCAGATGGAAATACACACACACACATGCACACACACACACACACACACACACACACATACACACACACACACACACACACACACACACTCACACACAGTCTATATCCAGATGGAAGTAAACACACACACACACACACACACACACACACACACACACACACACAGTCTATACCCAGATGGAAATAAACACACACACACACACACACACAGTCTATACCCAGATGGAAGTAAACACACACACACACACACACACACACACACAGTCTATACCCAGATGGAAGTAAACACACACACACACACACAGTCTATACCCAGATGGAAATAAACACACACACACACACACACACACACACACACACACACAGTCTATACCCAGATCGAGGTAAACACACACACACACACAGTCTATACCCAGATCGAGGTAAACACACACACACACAGTCTAGACCCAGATCGAGGTAAACACACACACACACACAGTCTATACCCAGATCGAGGTAAACACACACACACAGTCTAGACCCAGATGGAAATCAACATGAAAAAACAACCTAAATGTATTCTGAGGTAATTAGAATGGCGCATGTTAATAGTGGCAAAGAAATACTGTTTATTCAGTGCCCCACACGTGAGGTAATTGCTTTGAGAGCAGATTGATACTCTGTTAGGTTGTTATATTTACGGCTTAATCTACGTGCCAATCAAATTTATTGGGATTATAAAAATAATGACTTTACGTTGAAACATACTGTAAATTGTTTTATTGTACCACTGCCTTGTGGTGGCAGCAGCAGCAACAGGAATGTAGAAATCATTGGGGTAACAATGTGTATTAAATTGAACCACCAGTTGTTGGCAAGACAGGCATTCATTTATTCTCCATTACAAGGATGTCAAATGGAGAACAACCTGAGATTTAAAAATGACAGTCTGACAGCTCAGAGCTCGTCGCGATTCATCACTTGATCTGAAAGCACATATGACATTTGAAGCGAGAGATAGAGACAGAGAATAGAGAGATAAAGAGCTGGAAAGAGCCAGAGAGAGAGAGACAAAAGGAAGAAACATTGATCACAGAGAAACATGGGGTAAATGGATGGTCGATTGAACCAAACCTTGGCAGGAGAAAGGATGGCATGCTTTTCATCTTGGTTATGCTACTGTCTGAGATTCCCTTACAGCCAATGGAAACCCTTGATCCGGGTTCTGAAACACTGCTTAGATCATCCCTTTAATGACTTGTGTTTATGCATCATCACCAGGCCTACAGTATACTGCTGTTGACTTCTATGAGACAGACATGAGGGCCAACTGCCTTGATTCGACCAACTGAAAGACAGCTATGGTGAGCCTATAATGACTTGTGCTTGTGTGTTATCAGTGCATACAGTGCACTGCTGTAGTGTTGACTTTTACAGTATATTGTAGGGCCTATTGCTGACTCCATAACCCTCAGAGCAACAATGGCACATACTAATAGTTCCTACAGGGAGACTAGCAGTAGAATAACTCACCATCCATCCAGAATACATGATTGTTCATTCTGCCCCTCAGACGATTATATCCTGGCCTTTATCGTTTCCATAGCGATATTAGTAATTGATAGGCCCTCCCCTGCTGACCGGCAGTTCTTCTCCTGATGACGTCAGCTCGGTTAAAATATCCTTCCACCCTGTGAGGAGGTTCATCTGTAGCGCTACATTACATTCTGTCGATGTGTGTCGTGGTTTGATTGGAATCTTTTGGTGTGAATTTCCTTCACTGAGCTCTTTGGTGTGAATTACTTTCATTTGTTGAGCTCTTTTGGTGTGAATGATTTGAATGAGAACAGGCGGGTAGGGCTTGTTTCAGTTAAAATAAGTCTGGTAGCCTACTGTATAAATGCATTCACATTATAAATGATTCATACATAACACGTCCTTGGGCTAGTGCACTGAAGTTACTCTGCACTGGGTGTAATGGTGTGTGTGTACAGTATTCAGACATGCTCCTGGCTGTGTGTTGAGGTTGTCGTTGTAAATCAGTGTGTTCTGGAGTTGTTCTTCTCCTGACTAGAGGCTGTAGGCTGTTTAGACTCCTAGCAGGTAAAACTCTTCTCTGTGGACCGACAGGCAGACAGACAGACCTCTTAGTGAACACATATACACAGTGACATTTACAGAGATGCAGAGTAGCTTAAACATGCTTAAATACCTCCTCCGCGTGAAGGTTAATTATGTCCAGCTAAAGCCCATTATTCCCATTCCTCTTGTTATGGAGTCCCATGTTGCATCCCAAATGGTACCATATTCCCTATATAGTGCACTACTTTTGACCAGGACCCGTAGGGCTCTGGTCAAAAGTAGTGCACTTTATTGTGGAAAGGGTGCCATTTGGGACGTATCCCCAATGTGGCGGAGTAATAATGAGGGTTGAATCCCCTGGCAAAGCAGAGTGGCTGGTGGTGAAATCCTCTGGGGCTGAACCCTCATCAGAGCCTGGTGCTGCTGCACCTGCTGAGGACACATCCACTCTTCATGTCCCACAAAGCCCCAGGCTCACATCCAGCTGTTCAGATAATCAATGATTTCACACATGGGTGGTTAGGGTGGGTGTGTGGGTGTGGGTGCGTGCGTGCCTAAGTTACACGTTTCCTTGTTGTACAAATACATTTTTTCTTTGACCTTCCCTTGTGATCTTACTTCACTGTCAGATATAGAGAATCCGGCTATGAGAATCCGGCTATGAGCCCTCCTTCCTTTTCCTGTGTCACAATATCACCTGCACTCACCACCCTCCTAATATCACTCACCACACTCCTAATATCACTCACCACCCTCCTGATATCACTCACCACCCTCCTAATATCACTCACCACCCTCCTAATATCACTCACCATCCTCCTAATATCACTCGCCACCCTCCTAATATCACTCGCCACATTCCTAATATCACTCACCACCCTCCTAATATCACTCACCACCTTCCTAATATCACTCGCCACCCTCCTAATATCACTCGCCACATTCCTAATATCACTCACCACCCTCCTAATATCACTCACCACCCTCCTAATATCACTCACCACCCTCCTAATATCACTCACCATCATCCTAATATCACTCACCACCCTCCTAATATCACTCACCATCCTCCTAATATCACTCGCCACCCTCCTAATATCACTCGCCACATTCCTAATATCACTCGCCACATTCCTAATATCACTCACCACCCACCTAATATCACTCACCACCCTCCTAATATCACTCACCACCCTCCTAATATCACTCACCACCCTCCTGATATCACTCACCACCCTCCTAATATCACTCACCACCCTCCTAATATCACTCACCATCCTCCTAATATCACTCGCCACCCTCCTAATATCACTCGCCACATTCCTAATATCACTCACCACCCTCCTAATATCACTCACCACCTTCCTAATATAACTCGCCACCCTCCTAATATCACTCACCACCCTCCTAATATCACTCACCACCTTCCTAATATCACTCGCCACCCTCCTAATATCACTCGCCATCCTCCTAATATCACTCACCACCCTCCTAATATCACTCACCATCCTCCTAATATCACTCACCATCCTCCTAATATCACTCACCATCCTCCTAATATCACTCACCACCCTCCTAATATCACTCACCATCCTCCTAATATCACTCACCACCCTCCTAATATCACTCACCATCCTCCTAATATCACTCACCACCCTCCTAATATCACTCACCATCCTCCTAATATCACTCACCATCCTCCTAATATCACTCACCATCCTCCTAATATCACTCACCACCCTCCTAATATCACTCACCATCCTCCTAATATCACTCACCACCCTCCTAATATCACTCACCATCCTCCTAATATCACTCACCATCCTCCTAATGTCACTCACCATCCTCCTACTTTTAAACCTTTAGAATTGTATGTACGGTTTGTACGCATGTATGCATGTTTTATGCTTACTGTATTGAATGACTTTCAGTGCAATGGACCGTTATGAATGTAGTATGTTTGCATCTGTAATGATCATAACCATTATTGTAAAGTACTGTACATTTAGAAATATACTGAACAAAAATATAAGCGCAACATGTAAAGTGTTGGTCCCATGCTTCATGAGTTGAAATAAAAGCACAAAAAGCTTATTTCTCTAAAATGTTGTGCACAAATTTGTTTACATCCTTGTTAGCAAGCGTTTCTCCTTTGCCAAGATAATCCATCCACCTGACAGGTGTGGCATATCAAGAAGCTGATTAAACAGTAGGGTCATTGGGGCGGCAGGTAGCCTAGTGGTTAGAGTGTTGGGCCAGTATCCAAAAGGTTGCTGGATCAAGTCCGTGAGCTGACAAGGTAAAAATAATTCTACCCCTGAACAAGGCAGTTAACCCACTGCTCCATGGTAGGCTGTCATTGTAAATAAGAATTTGTTCTTAACTGACTTGCCTAGTAAAATACAAATAATAACAATTACACAGGTGCACCTTGTGCTGGGGACTCTAAAACATCTAGTTTTAACACAATGCCACAGATGCTTCAAGTTTTGAGGGAGTGTGCAATTGCCATTCTGACTGCAGAAATGTCCACCAGAGCTGTTGCCAGAGAATTGAATGTTCATTTCCCTACCATAAGCCGCGTCTGACGTCGTTTTAGAGAATTTGTCAGTACGTCCAACCGGCCTCACAACTGCAGACCACGTGTAACCACACCAGCCCAGGACCTCCACATCCGGCTTCTTCACCTGTGGGACCGTCTGAGACCAGCCACCCGGACAACTGATGAAACTGTGGGTTTGCACAACCAAATCATTTCTGCACAAGCTGTCAGAAACCGTATCATGGAAGCTCATCTGCTACCTCATTAGGATCTTGACCTGACTGCAGTTTGGCCTCATAACCAACTTCAGTGGGCAAATGCTCACCTTCGATGGCCACTGGCACACTGGAGAAGTGTGCTCTTCACGGTATGAATCCCGGTTTCAACTGTCCTAGGCAGATGGCAGACAGTGTGTATGACGATGTGTGGGTGAGCGGTTTGCTGACGTCTACATTGTGAACAGAAAGCTGAAAATGTCTCAGTCCTTCCATGGCCTGCCTACTCACCAGACATGTCACCCATTGAGCATGTTTGGGATGCTCTGGATTGACGTGTTCGTCAGCGTGTTCTAGTTCCCGCCAATATCCAGCAACTTCGCACAGCCATTGAAGAGGAGTGGGATAACATTCCACAGGCCACAATTCACAACCTGATTAATTCTATGCAAAGGAGATGGTGCGTGAGGCAAATGGTGGCCACACCAGATTCTGAATGGTTTTCTGATACACAGCCCTACCTTTTTTTTAAGGTATTTGTGACCAACAGATGCATATCTGTATTCCCAGCAGTGGCAATTTTAGCATGTACATCTTGGTGGGGCAAACAAACAAAAAAAGTGGGATGCATGCCAGCAAAGCCACTACACATAAAAACATAGATGATGTGGCAGACTTGCTTAAACTAATGTGGTTCCTCCTGACAATTGAGATGTACAAACTATGGCATAAGGGGACGACAAGTGGACAAGAGGCCATCCGTAACTTCGATTGAGACATTAATGAGAAAGCGACGATGGACTTCGTCAATATAACTATTTGTTCAGTACTTTTGAAATGTACAGCGACAGAATTCAGAACATGGGCCGTTCTTACAGTGTTCTCCCTGTACACCAAGTCTGAGCCGTAGGATAAATAAACAGACAATGAAAGCTCTTACAATATTCGATTATTACATTTCTCTAAAACAGGTTATAGGCTATTTGTGCACCACCAAGTCAGAACAGTAGGCAAAATTAAGAGGTGAAAATAGACCAAATTATTAGGGTGAGGCACATGGGTTACTAACAGCTTGCTACACAACATACACTTACTATTACTTTATTAGCTACAGTATACATTTCTCCCTTTCATATTGCATCATTTATGCAGCAGCATACAAGACATTTTTGGGCTCACCTTGTGAAGGTGGCGCAGCGGTCCTTTGTTGGAAACTTTTGTTATCAAACTTTGTCATCAAAGTCTGGCATTCTATGGATTGATGGGTGGGAACTCTGGAAAAAACACAGCCACTCCATTGAATAGCAGGCTAACGTTAGGGGTTTCTTTGCAACGCTTGCCGTTAGCCACTGATTCCTTCCAAGTGACTCATTGTTCAATCAATCAAACAAATGTATTTATAAAGTTGGTTTTACATCAGCAGATGTCACAAAGTGCTATACAGAAACACAGCCTAAAACACCAAAGAGGAAGCAATGCAGATGTAGAAGCACGGTGGCTAGGAAAAACTCCCTAGAAAGGCAGGAACCTAGGAAGAAACCTAGAGAGGAACCAGGCTCACTCCTCTTCTGGCTGTGCTGGGTTGAGATTATTATTGAATTTGCGATTTCCTACTTGTTGTGTAATCTTTATGTACAATGGCCGATACGTTTTATCTATAATTTCTCTTAATTATTTATCTTCATGTGACAAGGATTTGCCAGTAGATTGTTGACAACTGATAATGACTGCTAGCTAAGACTTTGAAAGTAAGATGTTGACATAATCAGTCAAGCAACTAGGCAGGTAGCCTAGTGGTTAGCACGCTGGGCTAGTAACAGAAAGGTTGCTGGATCGAATAAAAATCTGTCGTCCTGCCCCTGAACAAGGCAGTTAACCCACTGTTCCCCAGTAGGCCCTCATTGTAAATAACAATTTGTTCTTAACTGACTTGCCAAGTTAAATAAAAAAAAATGTAATGTTGTAGATATAATGTGATTTGATGTCATTCTATCTGTGACCTTCAGCAAAGGGGCTAACATTTTTGAGCTCTAACCTTGACGTACTGTCCCATTCATGACAGAAAACTGAGCCAATCAGGCGCAACGCTCTGTATTTTCTGCTGGCTTGCCCCACCACCACAGAAAGCACTGAGCTCGGCTGAAACACCTTCCTTTTGGAGCTGCTTTACTGAGGAAATAAAAAAAAGACCATGTTTGTATGCAGCTTTATTAACTCAATTACATTACATTTTTTTACATTGTTTTCAAACTGATATGTGACACGTATTAATGACAAAATAACATGCAAAACAGGCAAACCCGACCCCAAAAAAGTAAAGGTGTGCCTCTGCCCCACCTGCCCTGAATGACGGGTCACCACTGATTCCCAGTCATGTGAAATCCATAGATTAGGGCCTAATAAATTCCTTATATGAACTGTAATTGAGTAAAACCTTTGAAATTGCTGCATGTTGCGTGGATGTGTTTCTTCAGTGTATATTTCCATCTCTCATTCCTGAAGCATCGAACTGTGAAGCCTCTACTTCACTCACACAGTCATGCTGGCAGGTACTGTAGCCTTGGAACAGCACAGAGGCTGAATGCATGATCCAGGAATCATATGAATCATTAAATGATTTCTCGCTTTCTGAAAAATGTGTGTTATTTTATGTGTAAAGGTTGCACCACTCACAGCAGCAGCCAGAGAGCGTCTGGGGTAGCAGGTATGAAATAGAACAAAGAGAACCATGCTGAGCTTTTGTTGTAGAGCCAGCTGTAAACAGACCAAAATACTCCCCACACCACGGATATAATAGCAGATCTATTCCTCCACCATGCAGGTCAAGGGATACAGCGTACAGCAGGTCTGGAGGTCAACAGGTCTTTCCATCCGTTATGGACTGTGATTCAGTGAAATCACTAGGTGAAATAGGGGTGGTTATCCACTCAGCTGCCGTGAATGCATCATTCTTCAAAGCCTCTTTCAGAGAAACACTTTTGATTTGAAAGCCAGGTATTTTCCCTTTGATCGTTCCTTCCAACCAAAAACACAGAGACCCAATCACTCACTCAGAGATGCCAAAAGGAAAGCTAGACTGAAATGAAATCAAATTGAACTGAAATAAAAAACAATTGAAGCCTAATTGAATTTACGTGGGGCACTGGAGCAACAGAACTCACTTGAGGAGCCCACTTTGCCCAAGTTATTGTGTGAGACATATTGGATGCCTTTTGGTAAGGATCAGACACACTGACTCAGACCCATTTGGCATCATCTTTCTCCAGGTGCTCCCCAGCTCTTTTCAAGCCAATTCATAGCTTCTCTTCTTGAGAGTCGTGGCTGCTTCATTATCAGAGTACTGAACTATATTTTGGGTGTTGGGATTTGACATTCCTCTGCTTTTAGCTCGGGCTGTGAGTCAGAACCTTAGGAAGTGTTGCTCTGCTCTGCTCTCCCTGTGGCTCTGACTGCTTACTGTTTTACAGAGCGGCTCCTCCGTACTCACGAAAGTCAAGCAAGGCCGTCGTCCTATCTCTGCTCTGATGGGCTATTGATTTAGCTGCTCTCTAAGTCAGGGAAGGGATTTCTCATTGAGATAATACTGTAGCAATTCTATCTGAAATCTTCATTGAGTGCCAAGGGGCTCCAGAGTTCTTATCTCGCCCGCCTGTGGATTGAGATTGACTTTGCCAACAATGCCGTTGTCCTTCTACTGCACTCCACTGCACTGCTCTCTCAGAAGGAAGTATCCTTACTGTCTTTGTCCCCGAGCAACTCACCCTGTCTGTTACACTCTAATGGGTTTTGTGACACAGGGAATTGTTCCGGGGTCTCGATACCTTTCGTTCTGCATTATGTTGCCCCCTTTCCAGATAACCACTTACAACAAAAAAAATGTTGTAATGTTAATCTATGTCAAAACACTGTAGGAAGGTGTTGTCGGCTAGCTAGCGTCCCCCTGGATGCTTGGTGGCCATGACCTCCATTTTATATAGGAAGCACAATTTGACAGGGCTCATTCAGGTGACTTCCAATCTGCTGTTCCCTTGGAAACGGTGTGTGTGTGTGTGTGTGTGTCTCTGTGTGTATCCCCACCTAATTGGAATGCAGGACTCATTGTGTGGCATCTCATCTGAGTTTATAAAGCACTTTCCTCCTCTTTCCTCTTTCTCTAATGAATATTAATGCGGCCATGTTGAGTGAGGTAAAGTGGAGGCTCTTCTGTTTTTTTTGTTGTTGAGGGATTCTTGTACACAATGAATATTTCCTCAACACAGACAGAGAGAGAGAGCAATGCATCATGCAACCTTAATGCTTCTCTATGAGTCTCTATGACTGTGTTGAGAAAGAAGGGAATATTTAACATAGACACGCTGCGTGCAGTCACTCAGAAAACAGGCAAGCACCTCAGTCTTACCTCTCCCTCCCCAAAGCACCTGCATCTATTCATTTGCTCTACCCCGGTTACCATACATGATTCAAATATGCCCTCAGGTTCTCTTTCCTGTCTGGACTGATGTGTTTCACGTTTATTCTAACTGCAATGTACAGGTAACTGACAAAATAATGGAAACACTTGAGTAAATGAGGGTAACAAAGTATATTGAAAGCAGGTTCTTCCATACAGGTGTGGTTCCTGAGTTAATTAAGAAATTAGCATCCCTTAATGCTGAGTGTTATGTATAATGTTAGGCAGGCCATTATTTTGGAAATTATTTTGCTTACCATGGCTATGCCCCCATAGGATGACAATGTCCCGATTCAGTGGGCACAAGTGGTCACTGAATGGTTTGATGAGCATGAAAACGATGTAAACTAAATGCCATGGCCGTCACAGTAACAAGATCTCAACCCAATGGAACACTTATGAGATATTCTGGAGTGGGATCTGAGACAGCGTTTTCCACCACCATCAACAAAACACAAAATTATGGAATTTCTTGTGGAAGAATGGTGTCGCATCCCTCCAATAGAGTTCCAGACATTTGTAGAATCTATACCAAGGTGCACTGAAGCTGTTCTGGCTCGTGGTGACACAACGCCCTATTAAGACTCTTTATGTTGGTGTTTCCTTTATTTTGGCAGTTACCTGACATCCCAGATTAGATAGATATTCTCTACAGTGATGTGTGAAACAAGTAGAGCTTGACACATGTTCAATAGCAAACCCCAAACAGTGTGAATAGACCTGCTGTGTATCTGATTTTCCCACAAACTGGTTGAATCAATGTTATTTCAACATCATCTCTCAGCGTATTGTGACGTGGAATCTATGTGGAAAATACAGTGAATTTGAAAAATGTCCATCAACTGTTGTTTTGAGGGTGCAATTTCAACCACATGATTTTTTTCAACGTGGTAACCAAATTTCAACATAGACAAACCTTGTATAAAATATGTTACATTTATACCTTTAAAACAATGTCAGATCTTCAACGTTATATCCACAATCAGAAAATAATATAGGCTGGGCAGCACCTCCTACTGGAGAATTGAACCCACAGCTACCCTTTGGTCTCCCACCCAGAGTTTTAACCAATCCCAGCCTTGCATAGCTATTATATTTGTCACTCACTATTAATCTGTTAATTACCAATGTGCTATCGTGAGGATGATTGTTGAGAGATCACCATTTTAAAACGAAATACATTCACTGTTGCTATCATTCCAAAGGGTAGGTTAAACCGAGCAAATGAAATATGACCATACTTTATCACTTATATATCATCAAAGATTCTATTTACTGTAGAGCTCTAATATAGCCTTTAGAAAGTCAGCTATTGTTTAAATTCAACCCAGAATTCAACTCAAAATGTACAATATAGTATGTCTAGGGTTTCAAGCTCTGGTTGATTTCAAATGGAATAAGGTTATTTAGTGATATTGTGTTTAGTTGTCAGTACAACCGAATATCAACATTTGAAGGAGATGTATTTTCTTCTTGGCTTTAATTCCAGTTTGTCAAAAAATGAATCATTTATATGTTGGATACATCCATCTCAACCAAACAAGTTAAAGAATAGGACTAAATTGACTTTATTTAAAGTGCATTTAAAGTTTGATTTGATATTGTCCTCTTTAACCTTGGTTTTTGGTTGGGATGGAGACCTAAACCCAACATATCAATTATTCATTTGTATACCAACTGTAATTAAAGCCAGACTAAGTCAGTGGCTCAGATGGAACTGTCCAAGCAGAATACATCTCCTTTAAATGTTGCTATTTGGTTGCACTGACAACAAAACACAATTCAATATCACTTTCAAAATACAATAAATAGCCTCAAGTTATCTTACAGACGAATGTAACAATCAACATTAAAACGAGTATCACATCCATGGCCTGCATTTTCAAATCAAAGTTATTGGTTGTGTACGCCGTTTAGCAGGTGTTATGGCAGGTGCAACGAAATGCTTATGTTCTTAGTTCCTATTAATCAATACAGCAAATGTCAACAAACACACACTAATCCCAAAAATATTACAAAAAATGTAGGTTACTGTAACTGTAAATGTCTTCTTATGTAATCATATAAAGCGTGCAGCTTCAAGATGCTATAGGTCGTAGGTCGACGTAGGTCTGTGGAGACCTTCATGAATACTGCAATCATCTGTGCAGAATCTCGAACGGCATTGGTCACTTGCACCATGTACTTATAATGTGTTCTCAACTGCAATCCAAAATATCTGACAATGTATTCCCATTTGAACTTTGCTGTGCTTTTAAATGGTTGAAAGCGCAGTGATGGACATTCGGGTGACAACTAAACCAAAACTCCGACATTGTTTTTCCATTGGAATTTGGTTGTGCGTTTAGATCCATAGTGACAATACATTGGACATTCAACCAAATTTTCATTCTCTTTTTGATTGGCTGAATATAGGTTGTAATCTTATTATACAGTTGAAATGACGTTGAGTGCCCCGTGGTTTGTATCCAATAAATGTGTGGGTACGTAACACCTTAGAAGTCTGAGAACGAGTCTGTCTGTGTAGCTTAGTGTGGACTGTCAACTCTTATCTTAGTGTGTCAATGTGGAAATGAATTAAAGGTTGGGCGTGAACATGCTCATAGCCACTAGTGAACGAACTAGATCATTAATAAACATGCTTTATAAGCTACACAGTATATCTGTAGTCCAGAGGTAGCTAAGTGAATAATAAAGGCAATAGTATAGTCTCTCCCTCTCTCCTCTTTCTTTCTTGATCTGTTTGTCTCTCTGTGTTATTCTCTCTCCTCTTTCTTTCTTGATCTGTTTGTCTCTCTGTGTTATTCTCTCTCCTCTTTCTTTCTTGATCTGTTTGTCTCTCTGTGTGTCTCTCTCTCTCCTCTTTCTTTCTTGATCTGTTTGTCTCTCTCTGTGTGTCTCTCTCTCCTCTTTCTTTCTTGATCTGTTTGTCTCTCTCTGTGTGTCTCTCTCTCTCTCTCTTTCTTTCTTTCTTGATCTGTTTGTCTCTCTGTGTGTCTCTCTCTGTGTGTGCGTCTCTCTTTCTTTCTTGATATGTTTGTCTCTCTGTGTGTCTCTCTCTCTCCTCTTTCTTTCTTGATCTGTTTGTCTCTCTGTGTGTCACTCTCTCTCTTTCTTTCTTTCTTGATCTGTTTGTCTCTCTCTGTGTGTGTCTATCTCTCTCCTCTTTCTTTCTTGATCTGTTTGTCTCTGTCTCTCTCCTCTTTCTTTCTTGATCTGTTTGTCTCTGTGTCTCTCTCTCTCTTTCTCTTTCTTTCTTTCTTGATCTGTTTGTCTCTCTCTGTGTGTGTCTCTCTCTCTTTCTTTCTTTCTTGATCTGTTTGTCTCTGTGTGTCTATCTCTCTCTTTCTTTCTTTCTTTCTTTCTTGATCTGTTTGTCTCTGTGTGTCTATCTCTCTCTTTCTTTATTTCTTTCTTTCTTGATCTGTTTGTCTCTGTGTGTCTATCTCTCTCTCTCTTTATTTCTTTCTTTCTTGATCTGTTTGTCTCTGTGTGTCTATCTCTCTCTTTCTTTCTATCTTTCTTTCTTGATCTGTTTGTCTCTCTCTGTGTGTCTCTCTCTCTCTCTTTCTTTCTTGATCTGTGTGTCAATTCAATTCAAGGGGCTTTATTGGCATGGGAAACATGTGTTAACATTGCCAAAGCAAGTGAGGTAGATAATATACAAATTGAAATAAACAATAAAAATGAACAGTAAACATTACACATACAGAAGTTTCAAAACAATAAAGACATTACAAAAGTCATATTATGTACATATACAGTGTTGTAATGATGTACAAATGGCTAAAGTACAAAATATAAAATAAATAAGCATAAATATGGGTTGTATTTACAATGGTGTTTGTCCTTCACTGGTTGACCTTTCCTTGTGGCAACAGGTCACAAATATTGCTGCTGTGATGGCACACTGTGGTATTTCACCCAGTAGATATGGGAGTTTATCAAAATCAGGTTTGTTTTCTAATTCTTTGTGGATCTGTGTAATCTGAGGGAAATATGTGTCTCTAATATAGTCATACATTTGGCAGGAGGTTAGGAAGTGCAGCTCAGTTTCCACCTCATTTTGTGGGCAGTGTGCACATTGCCTCTCTCTCTCTCTCTCTCTCTCTCTCTCTCTCTCTCTCTCTCTCTCTCTCTCTCTCTCTCTCTCTCTCTCTCTCTCTCTCTCTCTCTCTCTCTCTCTCTCGGTTTGAGTCCAGTCCAGCTGCAGCTAAGTGAATGATAAAGTTACTGTGGTGATCAGATATGGATCACAGCAGGGGGTTAATCCAGCCAATATTGAGCTGAACACAGTCTTTACAGCAGGGAGCCCCACACACATACTCTGCATCCGGGAGCTAAACAGCCCAGGTCACAGTTTAATGAGAGGATAGAGCTCTGATTATATAGCGTACAAGCGGGAATGAAAGATACTCTGCACCTCATGAAGAGATGGATAGGAAATAATGTATTCACAGCGATACTCGATACTCATTAAGGGTTCCCTGAGATGAAATAATTGCATAGTACTATGTTGTTCAAACATATTTGTTGAACGGGAAGTGTTGTAAGGTAATACAGCAAGCCTACTTGCCTGTGTGAGCATTTGCACTTATATACTTTCTTGCTTGTGTGTGTGTGTGTGTGTGTGTGTGTGTCTGCACTCATCTCTGTGCATCTATGTCCACCTGCGTGTATTTGCAGATGCACTAAAAGTGTCTCTTCCTGTGCGTCCAACCAACATCCCTCAGGTATTGATGTTGAAACGCCATTACAGCGGCAGAGGGGAAGATTTATATATGTCTGTGTGCTTTTTAGTGAGTGCGCATTCACCATCCAGCCCATCCTCCATCCAGCATGCAAAGCGTGAAATGTTCGAGGTTTGTCAGTAAACCTGTCAGCAGTCTGAGATTTCTCTCTCGACGTCTGCCAAGCTTGGTTGGTTGGTCGTAGGCACTGGTGAGGTGGGCTGGGCTCTCTGTCTGATGCCGGCAGCAGCTGTTATGTTTCACCATTCATGGCCTTATCAAACGGCACATCCATCAGAAGGACATGTCCTCTCCTTTCCTCTCCTCTTCACATCCATGGGCACCAGCTGTCAGAGACAGAGACAGAGAGAGAGACAGCGAGAGAGGGACAGAGAGACAGAGAGAGAGGGAGAGAGAGAGAAAAGGGCATGCCATCTATGCCATCAAAAGGAACATAAAAGGGCATTCTATGCCATCAAAAGAAACATAAAACATCAAATTCATAAATCTCAACATACCAATTAGGATCTGGGGTCCGCTCACAAAACAAGATTTCACAAAATGGGACAAACATCAAATTGAGACTGCATGCAGAATTCTGCAAAAATATCCTCCGTGTACAACGTAGAACACCAAATAATGCATGCAGAGCAGAATTAGGCCGATACCCACCAATTATCAAAATCCAGAAAAGAGCCATTAAATTCTACAATCACCTAAAAGGAAGCGATTCCCAAACCTTCCATAACAACGCCATCACCTACAGAGAGATGAACCTGGAGAAGAGTCCCCTAAGCAAGCTGGTCCTGTGGCTCTGTTCACAAACACAAACACACCCCACAGAGCCCCAGGACAGCAGCACAATTAGACCCAATCAAATCATGAGAAAACAAAAAGATAATTACTTGACACATTGGAAAGAATTAACAAAAAAACAGAGCAAACTAGAATGCTATTTGGCCCTAAACAGATAGTACACAGTGGCAGAATACCTGACCACTGTGACTGACCCAAACTTCAGGAAAGCTTTGACTATGTACAGACTCAGTGAGCATAGCCTTGCTATTGAGAAAGGTCGCTGTAGGCAGACATGGCTCTCAAGAGAAGACAGGCTATGTGCACACTGCCCACAAAATGAGGTGGAAACTGACCTCCTGTCCAATGTATGACCACATTAGAGACATACAGTGGGGCAAAAAAGTATTTAGTCAGCCACCAATTGTGCAAGTTCTCCCACTTAAAAATATGAGAGAGGCCTGTAATTTTCATCATAGGTACACTTCAACTATGACAGACAAAATGAGAAAAAAAATCCAGAAAATCACATTGTAGGATTTTTTATGAATTTATTTGCAAATTATGGTGGGAAATAAGTATTTGGTCGCCTACAAACAAGCAAGATTTCCGGCTCTCACAGACCTGTAAGAGGCTCCTCTGTCCTCCACTCGTTACCTGTATTAATGGCACCTGTTTGAACTTGTTATCAGTATAAAAGACACCTGTCCACAACCTCAAACAGTCACACTCCAAACTCCACTATGGCCAAGACCAAAGAGCTGTCAAAGGACACCAGAAACAAAATTGTAGACCTGCACCAGGCTGGGAAGACTGAATCTGCATTAGGTAAGCAGCTTGGTTTGAAGAAATCAACTGTGGGAGCAATTATTAGGAAATGGAAGACATACAAGACCACTAATAATCTCCCTCGATCTGGGGCTCCACGCAAGATCTCACCCCGTGGGGTCAAAATGATCACAAGAACGTTGAGCAAAAATCTCAGAACCACACGGGGGGACCTAGTGAATGACTTGCAGAGAGCTGGGACCAAAGTAACAAAGCCTACCATCAGTAACACACTACGCCGCCAGGGACTCAAATCCTGCAGTGCCAGACGTGTCCCCCTGCTTAAGCCAGTACATGTCCAGGCCCGTCTGAAGTTTGCTAGAGAGCATTTGGGTGATCCAGAAGAAGATTGGGAGAATGTCATATGGTCAGATGAAACCAAAATATAACTTTTTGGTAAAAACTCAACTCGTCGTGTTTGGAGGACAAAGAATGCTGAGTTGCATCCAAAGAACACCATACCTACTGTGAAGCATGAGGGTGGAAACCTCATGCTTTGGGGCTGTTTTTCTGCAAAGGGACCAGGACGACTGATCCGTGTAAAGGAAAGAATGAATGGGGCCATGTATCGTGAGATTTTGAGTGAAAACCTCCTTCCATCAGCAAGGGCATTGAAGATGAAACGTGGCTGGGTCTTTCAGCATGACAATGATCCCAAACACACCGCCCGGGCAATGAAGGAGTGGCTTCGTAAGAAGCATTTCAAGGTCCTGGAGTGGCCTAGCCAGTCTCCAGATCTCAACCCCATAGAAAATCTTTGGAGGGAGTTGAAAGTCCGTGTTGCCCAGCAACAGCCCCAAAACATCACTGCTCTAGAGGAGATCTGCATGGAGGAATGGGCCAAAATACCAGCAACAGTGTGTGAAAACCTCGTGAAAACTTACAGAAAATGTTTGACCTCTGTCATTGCCAACAAAGGGTATATAACAAAGTATTGAGATAAACTTTTGTTATTGACCAAATACTTATTTTCCACCATAATTTGCAAATAAATTCATAAAAAATCCTACAATGTGATTTTCTGGATTTTTTTCCGTCATTTTGTCTGTCATAGTTGAAGTGGACCTATGATGAAAATTACAGGCCTCTCTCATATTTTTAAGTGGGAGAACTTGCACAATTGGTGGCTGACTAAATACTTTTTTGCCCCACTGTATTTCCCTCAGATTACACAGATCCACAAAGAATTCGAAAACAAACCCAATTTTGATAAACTCCCATATCTACTGGGTGAAATTCCACAGTGTGCCATCACAGCATCAAGATTTGTGACCTGTTGCCTCAAGAAAAGGGCAACCCGTGAAGAACAAACACCATTGTAAATACAACCCATATTTATGCTTATTTATTTTCCCTTGTGTACTTTAACCATTTGTACATCGTTGCAACACTGTATATATACGTAATATGACATTTGTAATGTCTTTATTGTTTTGAAACTTCTGTATGTGTAATGTTTACTGTTAATTTTGATTGTTTATTTCACTTTTGTATATTATCTACCTCACTTGCTTTGGTTTCCCATGCCAATAAAGCCCCTTGAATTGAATTGAGAGAGAGAGAGAGACGTCAATTGGCTAGTCACCAAAGTCACTTCCAATTTCCCCCTCAACGCTTGCAGGGCCACATTCCAATTTCCTGTTGAACATTTTGAATGTGCACACACACATACACACCAATATTTTGAGTGGGCCCCACCTGGAGTGTGATCAATCACCTCAAAGCAGAGCAGAGCGGGGTCTGTCTGTGAGTGTCTCCATGCGGAAACGCACAGCGGGATTCAACACACAAACAATCAATTCACCACCGAAGCCCCTGATTGGTCAGTACAGCTTCCCCGACTGCTCTGCTCTGTCCACTAATTGGCTGTCTTGTTTTTGATGTCTTGTCATGAAGCACTATTTCCTGCATGTTTTTTGTGTGTTTTTTTTCTCTCTCTACCTTTCTCTGGCTTTCCCCCTCTACCCCTCTCTCCCTCTCTATACATCCCCCTCTACCACTCTCTCTCTCTCCCTCTCTATACATCCCCCTCTACCCCTCACTCTCTCCCTCTCTATACATCCCCCTCTACCCCTCTCTCTCTCCCTCTTTATACATCCCCCTCTCTCTACCTTTCTCTGGCTTCCCCCCTCTACCCCTCTCTCTCTCTCCCTCTCTATACATCCCCCTCTACCCCTCTCTCTCTCCCTCTCTATACATCCCCCTCTACCCCTCTCTCTCTCCCTCTCTATACATCCCCCTCTCTCTACCCTCTCCCCTCTGCATTTCTCTCTCTCTTTCTCCATATACCACCCCTTTACTGTCTTTCTCCATTTCCTCTTTCTACCGCTCCCATCACTCTCTCTCTCTCTCTCCGCTGTCGTCTGAATAAAGCAGTGATCCTGCCTGCCTGCACTCAACAGGAAGTAGGCCTATTAAGCATAATGACTGAGGGAAGGAACTGCATTTGACTGACTAGAACTCATCAGAGCGAGTAAAATCAGCCACAGATTTGGTTCTGAGACGCTGACGTGTTCTACACACGCCGCCACATTGTCATTACTGTTACGGCGTCACAACCATGTTGTTCGCAACACGCCTGGCTGCTCTCTGCTGGTTTGAATGGTGGGAGCTTAAAATGAGGAAAGAAAAACATTTGCCTGACATGCTATAACCTCCATTTTGGATAATTAGATGGATTATTTTGTTTTCTGACAATGT
The DNA here is from genome assembly GCF_045791955.1 of Oncorhynchus clarkii lewisi. Lineage (NCBI taxonomy): Eukaryota > Metazoa > Chordata > Actinopteri > Salmoniformes > Salmonidae > Oncorhynchus > Oncorhynchus clarkii. The sequence continues at coordinate 12,277,912 of NC_092165.1, forward strand.
GAGAAGTCTGGGTGAGTATAGCGTTTAAATCTGCCTAGATGACTGCCACAGTGCTTACAATTCTCAGTCTAGCTGTGTGAATCCCATTTACTGCCATACAGAGTCAACGATTTGAATATGAATAGGACAGTGTTAGCATACTGTGTTCAGACAAATGAAGTCATTCACAGTATTGTCGTTTGCACAATCGAAGGATGGAACACTCAAGCAGTTATGATTATGACTTTAAAAAAGCTATTATTATTATGAATGGGGAAACAGCAGTTATGATTATGAATGGGAAAACTGTTATGACTCAAAAAAAAATCAAAATATTGGTGAATATATGGAGAAGCTGGATTCCAGGTCATGTTTCGGAGGACGCATGACTCGAACCCGCCTCTCACAAGTCCGTTGGGGAGTTCATAAATGGATCTCTCTCTCTCTCTCTCTCTCTCTCTCCCCCCCTCTCCCTCCCCCTCTCCCTCTCTCCTCCCCTCCCTCTATGCAGAAGACACATTTCAGTTGAAGGCATTCAGTTGTATAACTGACTAGGTATCCCCCTTTCCCTTTCCTTTCTCTCTACCTCTCCCACACACAAACACATTTATCAAGACCTACATTTGGGGCCAGCCTTCATGTCACAAGAGATTTGGGTATGATGACTTGTGTATAGCAGCAGGGACAGTTTGGAGCCCTGATGGGGGCCCGGAATTGATCCATCCTCTAGTTGTTCAAGGGAGTCACGTGTGTGTGTGTGTGTGTGTGCGTGTGCGTGTGCGTGTGTGTGTGTGCTTCACAGACTCATGACTGGGATGAGGGCTTCCCAGTGACTAACTGTAATGGCATTCCAATGCTTCAGAAACTAGCTACTGATGGAAAGTGGCTTTCTGATGAGACTTCTGGCTGTAAAATCCATAGCAATGGGCAAAGGGCTGTATTTCATGGACCGCGACTTAGCTGGTTGTTAAAGGCTCCATGCAGTAAAATTGGTTGGTTGGTTTAATTTATGATACAAATGAGGTTGACTAGGAACCATATGCAATGAGGTAGATAACAGATTCAGGGACAGGTTGAATGAAAATGGGGTTGTTAAACAGATGTATTTCCTCCCCAGACAAACTTCTATACAACATTAAGTCGTATAGTTGTGGGTAAATTCTCTGTTCAGATTGTTGTATTTTGTCCTAGTAAGACTATGATTGGAGATGTATTGCCTGTGACGGATAGACATTGTATACTAATACAACTAAGGTACCTTGAAAAATCAAATCAAATGTATTTCTAAAGACCTATTTACATCAGCAGACGTCACTAAGTGTTTATACAGAAACGGTGTACCCAACATCAGATGTAGTTTGACGGTAGTTGGAGTCCCTGGTGTACTGGTCCACAGCTTGAGGTGGGGTCGAGGTCACACACACACACACACACACACACAAACCGGCCGAGGTCCCAGCTGGCTAATAGGTGAGGATCCAGGTCCTGCCCTGTCACTCACCCACACTGAGGTTTTAATATTTAACACCAGGCTGTTTATTTACATGGCTGCTCAAGGATGTGAGCCTCGGAAATTCAGATGAAGGATGGAGAGGCGAGGCGCCACGCTGCTATGGAAATGAGACAGTACTCTGGAGGCCAGGACACAGAGGGTGGAAAGAGGGAAGGAGAGAGGGAGTGACGCCCAGCATAGCAGGGCTGCTAATAAGATGAGGAGTATTGTCGCCCAGCTGGCGTACTGTATCACGTTGTGCAAGCACACATGCATGCAAAACGCACACACACATAGAGAAAAATAGATTTTGTATGACGTTCTAAAGTAAGTTAGTAGTGATGCCTGAGCCAGAATGGCCCATAGTGACAGAATTATCCATAGTAGCAGAATGGCCCAAAGCTGATGAAATGAATTCATGGTCAGTTTACAGATTGATGTCAGTTTTCAAAGTGAAAGTGATCCACCAAGTATGTTCACACAGAAATGAGTTTAGTCTATTGTTATAAAGTACCTTGTATAAATGAAGTAGCGTTGTCCGAGCCAGAATAGCCCAGAGGGCAGGAACCTTTCTCCTGTTATGATGTTGTTGTTTGTTTCACCTTTATTTAACCAGGTAGGCCAGTTGAGAACAGTTGAGAAGTTCTCATTTACAACTGCGACCTGGCCAAGATAAAGCAAAGCAGGGCGACACAAACAACACAGAGTTACACATGGAATAAACAAACATACAGTCAATAACACAATAGAAAAAAGTATATATACTGTACAGTGTGTGCAAATGTAGTAAGATTAGGGAGGTACGGCAATAAATAGGCCATAGTAGCGAAGTAATTACAGTTTAGCAAATTAACACTGGAGTGATAGATGTGCATATGATGATGTGCAAGTAGAAATGCTGGTGTGCAGAAGAGCAAAAAAAAGTAAATAACAACAATATGGGGATGAGGTAGGTAGTTGGATGTTGTGGTGTACAGTATCTGTTTGAATTGATGGCTGCTGAAATGACGTTGTGGTCAGATTCAAGGCAGTTTAGGAAGTGAAAGTGATCCACCAAATATGTTTTTCAAAGCGAACAAAAGTTTCAGGACATGAATATCAGAGGAACCGACACACCACAGGTGAGAAGGTCAGCAGGCTGTTAGAAAACTGAGACAGAGGTGAAAGAACGAGGTGCTTCTTCTGCTTTGTTACCAAAGTGACAGGCACACTCGCCCACACACTCTCACCCCTGGGATTCATCGTTCATTCGGCCCCCCATCCTCAAACACAACAAACACTCATGTGCGTGCACACACACTCACACACACAAATAGACTGAAGGGCAATTCCATGGTAATGGGATTACGCCGAGACTCCGATGTTTCACTTTAAATTGTATGCCAAGCAAAAAACATTCAGTTCAAAGTTCAACAAACCATTCAACTCTATGCACAATGATAACTTTGGACAACTTGCCCAATAAATGGAAAAACACACATTTACCGGAGGAACTGTGCCGATCCAAAGTTTGGTAACAGAATTACGTTAAATCTCCCTCCGTTTTTTTCTGTTACCAAACTGTGTATCTGCACAGACAGTGCTTTCTGTAAATGTGTTTTTGCAAAATGTTCAGTTGAAATTGTTAAAAGTACATCTTGTGCATGGAGTTCTATGGTTTGTTTTTACTTTGAAATCAATGGTTATTGTTTGGTACACATTTTAAAGTGAAAAATCTAAGTCTCGGAGTTGCCCTGAAGTCTGTGTAGGAGGGTCAGCAGTGGGTCAACAACCAGGGGTCAAAAGCTCAGATGAGTCTGACAAACATCTTCCAATCTCTCAGATGGATCTACAGCGCTAACTAGATGATTCATTTCATGTCAGCCTTGATGCTTGCCCTCGTTTCAAAGGTGAAAGGTCAGTTAACAAGGCCAGACGCTCGGAGGATCACAATAAAACTGTTGATAAGCAGTTTGCAGCCTCCTACCTTTTCAGCAGTAGACTTACCAGAGCATGGGCCATATAGCTCTGTGATCACCATAAGAAGAATAAGAAGAATATGAGACAAGTTCGCTATATTGCAAAGGGAACTTATTATCGGGTGCAACCCTGTCACACATTTTTACAACAGCATCGTCCAGGTCAGGGTTTTGGTTGTTAGTCAAACGGCTCCACGTCACTAGGATGGCATTTCTCTTTTAGTGATGTGGCGAGTTTGGCCGTCATGATGAGGCTAATTAAAGGTTACACTCTGAAGGTCTGTACTGAAAGCCTCCTTCCCCTGTGTGTCCATCCGTCTGCCTGTGCAGAATCCTCCTGTGTGTGTGTGCGTGTGCGTAGTGCGTGCCTCCGTCTCAGACTGCTTGTCCTCAGAGGTCCAGCTGTAGTAAGGCAACATCTGCTAAGATACATCATCATGACTAGGCGTGATCAGGGACTAATGAGGTATTATGTGAGTGTGGTGAGATCCTTTTCTTGGATTCCTTAAAGGGCATTGTAGAATTGGATCAGACACTGATCAGACATTGATCAGACATTGATCAGACACTGATCAGACACTGATCAGACACTGATCAGACACTGATCAGACATTGTACAGTCACATTTGATGATGATATTTAGTGTATATTTATCTGTTGAGTGAATGATAGATCATGATGACTGCAGCTATGGAATTGCCAGTGTGAGCTTCAAGCAATTCTGTCAGATAGAGAAAATGGCAGCTGGTTTCAGCATTTTTTCCACCGTAGATCTGTTTAAATGAGTGAAGATAGACTAGGTGATCTGTCTGTTTGCCTTTCAAAATGAGGGTCTGCACAGGAATATTTTACCTCGACAATTATTAGCGGTGCCAATAGTATCGCAGGTAAATAATTAACACCTTGTGATAGCATTCCGTTACCTCAACAACCCTTTCATGTCCTTCAGGCACGCGGTTTCAAGAGGTGACGTAACACCGCAACACCACTGTACATCATTGCACGTGACACAACTGTATAACAGCGTAAGAGGTCCAGCCTTGCTGCAGCAACATGACAGCAGGTTCACATCATCACTATTACTGCAAATAATCGGTTAGTGACTTGGATGTGTCTGCGATTAGACACCTTGTTATCTTCAGCCGTCTAAAAATGCATGTAATTAACAGGTCTCACCATCAGACTCCGATAGTAGAGGAAACGCTAACCTGGGATTCACTGAGGCCATTCTGTTGGGATTCACTGAGATTCACATGGGATTCACTGAGGCCATTCTGTTCCCTAACTACCACAAGACTGCTCTCACCGCTTCATTTTCTTCACTTTTACCCTGAATCTCAACACAACCCCAAGGCTCCATTCCACTTGTGGAGAATTGTTGGCGCAATATCTCAACAATTCCACCTGGCCTATCAGAGGGGAAAGATGGAGCCCTATTGCGCCAATACTCTCAGATCTACTGAGAATGCCTAGGGGGTAGGAACTAGGAGTCGATTTGGGATTCAGGAGTAGACTTCTGTGGTTCTCCTGCCATGAATATTCTGGATAGCAGGCGGGCAATCTGTGAAGTATTTGATTTTACGCTTTTGATTGACAGCTCAGGACATGTTAACGATCATTACAGGGAACAACTTCTGCCTCCTAATGTAGATTCTTCCTTTGTCTGTTTTTATGTTGGTTAAACAGTGCACAAGATCATAAGCAGGTATCCACCAGCCATGCACACACACACACGCACGCACGCACGCACGCACACACACACACACACACACACACACACACACACACACACACACACACACACACACACACAGCCTCTCAAAAGTCTCCTTTGACGCTGGTTGTAAAGTCCAGTCCTCGTTGGTGATATCGATCGGACTCACCTTCATATCTCTGTCGGACATTTCTCTTTTCATTGCGAGAGAATATCTATTTCAGACCGTTGTCTCGACACCTTTGCCAGTCACAGCGTACAGCTCTGGTGTTGAAGCTGCTCTGTCACCATTTCATAACACAGAGCTCTGACCTGTAGGACACAACAAGATACAACAGGCAAAATTCTGTCTTAGTGCAGGTGGTAACATTTCACCCTCCCTTATGGATATAGGAGCACTAACCTATGGGCCCTGGTTAAAATGAGTGCACTGAATAGGGAATAGTTTGCCATTTGGGACGTACCCGTGCTATCAGATCAATACAGACCTGCCTGGCCTGATCCCTCCCTCCCTCCTCACACACACACACACACACACACACACACACACACACACACACACACACACACACACACACACACACATACACTGTGTGTGTGTTCCTGAGAGAGACACAGAGAGAGATAGAGATACAGAGAGAGAGAGATAGAGATACAGATAGAGAGAGATACAGATAGAGATACAGAGAGAGAGATAGAGATACAGATAGAGAGAGATACAGATAGAGATACAGAGAGATAGAGAGAGAGATATAGATAGAGATACAGAGAGAGAGAGAGAGAGATACAGATAGAGATACAGAGAGGGATACAGAGAGAGATACAGAGAGAGATACAGATAGAGATACAGAGACAGAGAGAGATACAGAGAGAGAGAGAGGGATACAGAGAGAGAGATACAGAGAGAGAGATACAGAGAGGGATACAGAGAGATATACAGATAGGGATACAGAGAGAGATACAGATAGAGATACAGAGAGAGATACAGAGAGAGATACAGAGAGGGATACAGACGGGGATACAGAGAGGGATACAGAGTGAGATACAGATAGAGATACAGAGAGAGATACAGAGAGAGCTACAGAGAGAGATACAGAGAGGGATACAGACGGGGATACAGAGAGAGATACAGATAGAGATACAGAGAGGGATACAGAGAGGAAAACAGATATAGATACAGAGAGAGATACAGAGAGAGATACAGATATAGATACAGAGAGGGATACAGACGGGGATACAGAGAGAGATACAGATAGAGATACAGAGAGGGATACAGAGAGAGATACAGAGAGAGATACAGAGAGGGATAGAGAGAGAGAGATACAGAGAGGAATACAGAGGGAGAGAGAGAGAGAGAGGGATACCGAGAGAGATACAGATAGAGAGCGAGAGATTGAGATACAGAGAGCGATACAGAGAGAGAGAGAGAGATAGAGATACAGATAGAGAGAGAGAGATACAGTTAGAGATACAGAGAGGGGTACAGAGAGAGATACAGAGAGAGATACAGATAGAGATACAGAGAGGGATACAGAGAGAGATACAGAGAGAGAGAGAGAGATATACAGAGAGAGAGAGATACAGATAGAGATACAGATAGAGATACAGAGAGGGATACAGAGGGGGAGATACAGATACAGATAGAGATACAGAGAGGGATACAGAGAGGAAAACAGATATAGATACAGAGAGAGATACAGAGAGAGATACAGATATAGATACAGAGAGGGATACAGACGGGGATACAGAGAGAGATACAGATAGAGATACAGAGAGGGATACAGAGAGAGATACAGAGAGAGATACAGAGAGGGATAGAGAGAGAGAGATACAGAGAGGAATACAGAGGATGGGAGAGAGAGAGAGGGATACCGAGAGAGATACAGATAGAGAGCGAGAGATTGAGATACAGAGAGCGATACAGAGAGAGAGAGAGAGATAGAGATACAGATAGAGAGAGAGAGATACAGAGAGAGATACAGATAGAGATACAGAGAGAGATACAGAGAGAGATACAGATAGAGATACAGAGAGGGATACAGAGAGAGATACAGAGAGAGAGAGATACAGAGAGAGAGAGAGATACAGATAGAGATACAGAGAGGGATACAGAGGGGGAGATACAGATACAGATACAGAGAGAGAGAGATACAGATAGAGACACAGAGAGAGAGATACAGAAAGGGATACAGACGGGGATACAGAGAGAGATACAGAGAGGGATACAGATAGAGATACAGATAGAGATACAGAGAGAGATACAGATAGAGATACAGAGAGAGATACAGATACAGAGAGGGACACAGACGGGGATACAGAGAGAGATACATAGAGGGATACAGATAGAGATACAGATAGAGATACAGATAGAGATACAGCGAGGGATACAGATAGAGATACAGATAGAGATACAGAGAGAGATACAGATATAGATACAGAGAGGGATACAGAGTGGGATACAGATAGGGATACAGATAGAGATACAGAGAGAGATACAGAGAGAGGTACAGATAAAGATACAGAGAGGGATACAGAGAGAGATACATAGAGGGATACAGATACAGATACAGATATAGATACAGAGAGAGATACAGATAGAGATACAGATAGATATACAGAGAGGGATACAGATATAGATACAGAGAGAGATACAGATAGAGATACAGATAGATATACAGAGAGGGATACAGATAGAGATACAGAGAGAGATACAGAGAGGGATACAGAGAGGGATACAGAGTGAGATACAGATAGATATACAGAGAGAGATACAGATAGAGATACAGAGAGGGATACAGAGAGAGATACAGATAGAGATACAGAGAGGGATACAGATAGGGATACAGATAGAGATACAGATAGAGATACAGAGAGGGATACAGAGTGAGATACAGATAGATATACAGAGGGGGATACAGAGAGAGATACAGATAGATATACAGAGGGGGATACAGAGAGAGAGAGAGAGAGAGAGAGAGAGAGAGAGAGAGAGAGAGGGATACCGAGAGGGATACAGAGAGAGATACAGATAGAGATACTGAGAGGGATACAGATAGGGATACAGAGAGAGAGAGAGAGAGAGGGATACCGAGAGAGATACAGATAGAGAGCGAGAGAGAGAGATACAGAGAGAGAGAGAGAGAGAGAGACAGAGAGAGATACAGATAGAGAGAGACAGAGAGAGATACAGCGAGAGATACAACCCCCACTCTTACACTCGCCCTAGCCAATGGCATGTACCAGATGCTCAGCAGGCTCTGCTCACACTTACTGGCCTGAGGCCAAACCACGACAACAACATTGGACACTTTATGGAACAAAAAGCCTTCACTATATCATACTGGAATATCCAAGGCCTGAGGTCATCTGCCTTTGGCCTAAGGAGCAGGAACCCGGACTTCACCAAATAAATCGGTAATACAGACATTGTCATCCTGCAAGAAACCTGGTATAGAGGAGATGGACCCACTGGTTGCCCTCTAGGTTACAGAGAGCTGGTAGTCCCATCTACCAAACTACCAGTGGGTATGCTAATTTGGTATAGAGCAGACCTAACTCACTCCATTAAATTAATCAAAACAGGAACATTTTACATTTGGCTAGAAATTCAAAAGGAAATGATCTTAACAGAGAAAAATGTCCTCCTGTGTGCTACCTATATCCCACCACTAGAATCCCCATACTTTAATGAAGACAGCTTCTCCATCTTGGAGGGGGAAATCAATCATTTCCAGGCCCAGGGACATGTACTAGTCTGTGGCGACCTAAATGCCAAAACCGGACAAGAACCTGACACCCTCAGCACACAGGGGGACAAACACCTGCCTGCAGGTGACAGCATTCCCTCCCACATATGCCCCCCTAGGCACAACTATGACAACATAAAGAACAAGAGCGGGTCACAACTCCTGCAGCTCTGTCGCAAGCTGGGTATGTACATAGTCAATGGTAGGCTTCGAGGGGACTCCTATAGCTTATCTCTTGGCAGTAGTACTGTAGACTACTTTATCCCTGACCTCAACCCAGAGTCTCTCAGAGCGTTCACAGTCAGCCCACTGACACCCCTATCAGACCACAGCAAAATCACAGTCTACTTGAACAGAGCAATACTCAATCATGAGGCATCAAAGCCAAAGGAACTGAGTAACATTAAGAAATGCTATAGATGGAAGGGATGCAGTTTGGAAACCTACCAAAAAACAATTAGGCAACAACAAATTCAATCCCTTTCAGACAATTTCCTGGGTAAAACGTTCCACTGTAATAGTGAAGGTGTAAACTTGGCAGTAGAAAATCTTAACAGTATATTTGACCTCTCAGCTTCCCTATCAAATCTAAAAATCTCAAATAGAAAACCGAAGAAAATGAACAACAATGACAAATGGTTTGATGAAGAATGCAAAAATTCTGCAGAGCAGAATTAGGCCGATACCCACTAATTATCAAAATCCAGAAAAGAGTTGTTAAATTCTACAACCACCTGAAAGGAAGCGATTCCCAAACCTTCCATAACAAAGCCATCACCTACAGAGAGATGAACCTGGAGAAGAGTCCCCTGAGCAAGCTGGTCCTGGGGCTCTGTTCACAAACACAAACACACCCCACAGAGCCCCAGGACAGCAGCACAATTAGACCCATCCAAATCATGAGAAAACAAAAAGATAATTACTTGACACATTGGAAAGAATTAACAAAAAAACAGAGCAAACTAGAATGCTATTTGGCCCTAAACAGAGAGTACACAGTGGCAGAATACCTGACCACTGTGACTGACCCAAACTTAAGGAAAGCTTTGACAATGTACAGACTCAGTGAGCATAGCCTTGCTATTGAGAAAGGCCGCCGTAGGCAGACATAGCTCTCAAGAGAAGACAGGCTATGTGCTGTCTGCCCACAAAATGAAGTGGAAACTGAGCTGCACTTCCTAACCTCTTGCCCAATGTATGACCATATTAGAGAGGCATATTTCCCTCAGATTACACAGATCCACAAAGAATTGGAAAACAAATCCAATTTTGATAAACTCCCATATCTACTGGGTGAAATTCCACAGTGTGCCATCACAGCAGCAAGATTTGTGACCTGTTACCACAAGAAAAGGGCAACAAGTGAAGAACAAACACCATTGTAAATACAACCCATATTTATGCTTATTTATTTTCCCTTGTGTACTTTAACTATTTGTACATTGTTACAACACTGTGTGTGTGTGTATATATATATATATATATATATATATATATATATATATATATATATATATATATATATATACGTACAGTGCCTTGCGAAAGTATTCGGCCCCCTTGAACTTTGCGACCTTTTGCCACATTTCAGGCTTCAAACATAAAGATATAAAACTGTATTTTTTTGTGAAGAATCAACAACAAGTGGGACACAATCATGAAGTGGAACGACATTTATTGGATATTTCAAACTTTTTTAACAAATCAAAAACTGAAAAATTGGGCGTGCAAAATTATTCAACCCCTTTACTTTCAGTGCAGCAAACTCTCTCCAGAAGTTCAGTGAGGATCTCTGAATGATCCAATGTTGACCTAAATGACTATTGATGATAAATACAATCCACCTGTGTGTAATCAAGTCTCCGTATAAATGCACCTGCACTGTGATAGTCTCAGAGGTCCGTTAAAAGCGCAGAGAGCATCATGAAGAACAAGGAACACACCAGGCAGGTCCGAGATACTGTTGTGAAGAAGTTTAAAGCCGGATTTGGATACAAAAAGATTTCCCAAGCTTTAAACATTCCAAGGAGCACTGTGCAAGCGATAATATTGAAATGGAAGGAGTATAAGACCACTGCAAATCTACCAAGACCTGGCCGTCCCTCAACTTTCAGCTCATACAAGGAGAAGACTGATCAGAGATGCAGCCAAGAGGCCCATGATCACTCTGGATGAACTGCAGAGATCTACAGCTGAGGTGGGAGACTCTGTCCATAGGACAACAATCAGTCGTATATTGCACAAATCTGGCCTTTATGGAAGAGTGGCAAGAAGAAAGCCATTTCTTAAAGATATCCATAAAAAGTGTTGTTTAAAGTTTGCCACAAGCCACCTGGGAGACACACCAAACATGTGGAAGAAGGTGCTCTGGTCAGATGAAACCAAAATTGAACTTTTTGGCAACAATTCAAAACGTTATGTTTGGCGTAAAAGCAACACCCTGAACACACCATCCCCACTGTCAAACATGGTGGTGGCAGCATCATGGTTTGGGCCTGCTTTTCTTCAGCAGGGACAGGGAAGATGGTTAAAATTGATGGGAAGATGGATGGAGCCAAATACAGGACCATTCTGGAAGAAAACCTGATGGAGTCTGCAAAAGACCTGAGACTGGGACGGAGATTTGTCTTCCAACAAGACAATGATCCAAAACATAAAGCAAAATCTACAATGGAATGGTTCAAAAATAAACATATCCAGGTGTTAGAATGGCCAAGTCAAAGTCCAGACCTGAATCCAATCGAGAATCTGTGGAAAGAACTGAAAACTGCTGTTCACAAATGCTCTCCATCCAACCTTACTGAGCTCGAGCTGTTTTGCAAGGAGGAATGGGAAAAAATGTCAGTCTCTCGATGTGCAAAACTGATAGAGACATACCCCAAGCGACTTACAGCTGTAATCGCAGCAAAAGGTGGCGCTACAAAGTATTAACTTAAGGGGGCTGAATAATTTTGCACGCCCAATTTTTCAGTTTTTGATTTGTTAAAAAAGTTTGAAATATCCAATAAATGTCGTTCCACTTCATGATTGTGTCCCACTTGTTGTTGATTCTTCACAAAAAAATGCAGTTTTATATCTTTATGTTTGAAGCCTGAAATGTGGCAAAAGGTTGCAAAGTTCAAGGGGGCCGAATACTTTCGCAAGGCACTGTATATACACACACAAATGTCATATTATATATATATATATATATATATATATATATATATATATATATGACATTTGTAATGTCTTTATTGTTTTGAAACTTCTGTATGTGTAATGTTTACTGTTAATTTCTGTTAATTTTGTTTGTTTATTTCACTTTTGTATATTTTCTACCTCACTTGATTTGGCAATGTAAAACACATGTTTCCCATGCCAATAAAGCCCCTTGAATTAAATTGATACAGAGAGAGAGAAAGAGAGAGAGACAGAGACAGAGAGAGACAGAGCGACAGAGAGAGCGACAGAGAGAGAGACAGAGAGAGACAGAGAGAGAGACATAGCGAGACAGAGAGACAGAACAAGACAGAGAGAGAGAGAGAGAGAGACAGAGAGATAGATACAGAGAGAGAGAGACAGAGAGAGAGACAGAGAGAGAGACAGAGAGAGAGAGACAGAGAGAGAGAGACAGAGAGAGAGAGAGACAGAGAGAGAGACAGCGACAGAGAGAGATACAGAGAGAGAGACAGAGAGAGCGACAGAGAGAGAGACAGAGAGGATAAGATCAGTCTTGAGAACATCTGTGATATTCTCTTCCCTACTTGTTAATCCTTACTCTGTCTTATCTCAGGGTCAAGAAGGCCTTGTGTTTTTGTCCAGCCCTGACAACACAGGCCAACTGGTGCTATATGGTGCTAGGCTGTCAGGCTAAATATACACACTGAGATTAGGCCTGTACTGTGTAATATTGATCAATCTGCATCTCTTAACACATACTGTATGCACAAAGACTTATGGCATGAGGTAACAGTGAGCAACAGACCGATAACAAATAATCATGGCATCCTTGTCTGATGTCTGTATGAAGACTTGTTGCCCGGATGTTGCATCATTGCATCACGCTGCAGCACACCTGGCTGTACGGCTACCTGAACCTTATTGTGGACATCACTTCAAAAGCAGACGCTGCAGGCAGGGGTTCTGCAAGGAGGAGGGCAGGTATGGCAGGGAATCTGCTTCTATATGTATAGCTGTCTCTAGTCTGCTACCCTTCAGCCTCTCGCATTTTCTCTTTCAAATCCTCTCACTCTCTCCTCTCTCTCTCCCTCGCTCTTTCTCTTGCTTCTTTCTCTCTCTCTCTCTCTCTCTCTCTCTCTCACTATTTTTACTTTTTGACTGTCTCTCTCACGCTCTCCCCTCTCTTTTTCTCTGTCCCTCTCTCACTCTCTCTGTCTCTCTTCATATCTGTCTTTACTTTGAGCTCTTGTTTACTTCTCTCCTCACCTCTGAAAACGTGATGATCTGATCTGAGAGCCTACCTGGACAACCCAGAGTTTGCTACGTGGTTTGAATGTTGCCCCACGGATGTTGGGCTGGACTCACAAATTTGAGTATGTCCCCATGTTGACTCATCCATTTCCAAGTTATTCAGCGTGCTGTGTTGGCTTTGGGCTAAGTGTGGTGAAGCCTATAGGAGGTATGTTTTGATATACAACATGTGGTTATGCTTATTGTGAGTCGAACCTTTTAAACAACTCACCTTTCCATAATACAATTAAATATGATTTAGGAATCAGTTTCTGAATCGATTTTAGGGTGCTATTTTTTGTTTTGCGAAGTTTATGGTACGTGCTTTCTCAACTTATGGATAACTATGTGTCAAAGAAGAAAGAAGTTTTCGAAGAATTTAGAAAGCAAAATGCCATGAAACAGATTAAGGGGAGCGCAAACATACGATGTGGCACACAAATTATATTCGTATTCTTCTCAAAGACGTCGTGATCAAAGGTTGTCACTGAATTCCACGTAGATAAACAAGCCTTGTTGTGATAGGGATGAAAACGCATAAATGAATAAACAAACAAGTATTAAGAGAATCCAGCCCAATCTAGTTTAGTCATGTGTTTGTGTTTGTTAACGTATCTGACAGCAAATGCTGTGTCCTGTATAATCATTGCAACAAGAAAGCTGTTGGCGTATCTCAGGACACAGCTTGATACGAACACACACACGCGCACACACACACGAACACACACACGCGCACACACACACACACACACACACACACACACACACACACACACACACACACACACACACACATACACAAAGACAGCTTGATTCGAAGAGACAAAAACTTATAGAGATGCCGGATCCGTCCTCATTCCCAATGAAGTAAAGAAAAAAAAATGCTTTGAGAGACACAGAATATAAGTAAACTTGTGTTAACTTGTTTTGCACAACGGCACCAATATTTATGCTAATAGTCCATTTTGTTATGACATTACCAGTCCTCAGTGTCGTCTGAAAGAGGTCTAAACATCCTCCTTCTTTTCTCTCGTCTCCTCCATTTTCCCCTCATCATCACCCTCTGGGCTCTGAGAAGGGAGAGAGAGTGGCCTGCACGTGCTCAGTAGGGAGGTCCTCTCATCCAATCACAGTTGATTAACCCGGCTAATTAAGCCAGACTTCATTATTAATTATGGAGGTATAATTAATACTCCATCATTCCTTGGGTAAAGGCTCCCAACCGTAACCGTCCGTATCCCCCATGGAGTGGAGGAGGGTGGGATGTGGTCGCCTCTAGCACTGGAGCCTCGGAGGATCCAGCTGGTTGCTGGTCAGGCGTTTAGAGGGACGCTGTAAAAACCCTGGACACTGGAGTGAAACGGAACAGGGACCTAGGGATCAATCTGTGGTGTCCTTGACTTTCTTCCTCCATCCCTCCCCCGGCCAGTGGGAGAAGATCATTGCGCCACACGGAGGAGGCTCCTTGATTAATGGCCGTTCCACTACAGTACCAGACAACGGGCGAGGTCGGGCGTGAAGAAGAGGAAGAAGTTATGAAAAAGGCAACATAAACCCTTTTTTGTAGAAGAGGGCAGTGGGGGAGACTTTAGTCTCTTTGATCTAAGGATCTAGGTTTCAAGGAGGATCTGTAATACATTATCTGATTATAAAATGAAAGGGAATCAGGGAATAGAGTTAAAGGCTTTGTTGTCGAGACTTCGAGAGATTGGATGAAACCGAAAACCCCCCCATCTCACTGAGGTTTCATCCTTATAGTTTGAATGAAAGCCCTTATGAATGAGAATGTTTACTAAATGCATCACTGGCCCCTCCCTTGTTTCACGTTCTCAATGCTGATGGATTGACGAGTGACGTCATCCACACTTTATCGCTTCGGAGGGTGTGCAAACTGTCATCGAATCAAACAAGCATCTTGCGGAGAGCACGGGGGAAACAGCAAGAGTTGTCCTTTTGTCTGTGTTTCTCTCCAAGCGTCTGCCTGGCTGGCGTGGAAAGTTAAAGTTTCTCAGGCTGCCTCCCAAAAGGCACCCTATTCCCTTCGTACTGCACTACTGTTGACCAGAGCTGGTCAGAAGTAGTGCGCTATAGAGGCAATAGGGTGCCATTTGGGAGGCAGCCCATGACGTGGAAGAAGTGCCTCCGCTGAGATCTGTGTCTTAATTGAACCTCGCTGTGCCCATAGAGTTCTGCTCAGCATTTAAAGCTTTTGTCACCGCGGAGGTCTCTGGCTTCGCTCACTTAAAACCTTTCCTCAGCATCTCTTAATGGTGCCGGATCAGACTTTAAAGCTTTTCCAGACAGTCAGAGAAGAAGTGACAGACAAGAGTGATTTTTTCCTGTTCCTTTTTCCTCATTTTTTTGTTTTGTTGTCTGAACAGGAACATTTGTGCCATTTTAGTGTTATTACTGTAGAGGCACGTAGACAGGGGGTTATATACCTCCTCTCCATGTCTCACCACAGAGGAATCTCTCCATCGCTTCCCTCTCTCTCTCTTTTGTCCCTCCCTCCCTCCCTCCCTCCCTCCCTCCCTCCCTCCCTCGCTCGCTATCTCTCTCTCCCTTTCCCCTCTCTCTTAATTCAATTCAACTTAATTCAAAGGGCTTTATTGGCATGGGAAATATTCTTGCCAAAGCAAGTGAAATAGATAATAACAATAGAAAATGTACAGTAAACATTACCAAATGTCCTATTATTGCTATGTACAGTGTTATAACAATGTCTCGCTCTCTCTCTCTTTTGCATCCCCCTATAATCAGAGGCAGCGATCCAATGCCAACCCCGTAATTGTGTCTGTGCGCCTCTCTGTAATTTTTCTGTCCATCTCCCTGAATGACAGATGTCATCCTCATCCTGTCTGTCTGGAGAAAAAGGGCAAAAAGCTGTCTTTGATTAAAGGGATACACAGGCTCCCGGGGATGGGCGGGAGTTGACTATTTGTTCGTGTATAATTAATGATTGGCTTCAAAAGGGGGCCTGTCTGATAGAAGGGTAATTCATCTGAAGGGAGAGCAGGAAAGCAGGGGGACTATGCCTTTGACTGACCTCACCGGATTTTTGCAGCATCACACACACACACTCCACTTTTAATTAGCCAAGTCAAGCAAATTGTTAGGATCCAGATGCATCAGCTGTTAATCTCAGGGCGGTAATCCCTTTCAAGCCCCAATGACCCCTCAGAGGTATTTGATGGTAACACTAATCTGCCTGTGCTGATTATACTGCTGTGTTAACCTGTTCATAGACGAACAGCAAGCGGTGCATGGCTTTGCATTAATCGGCTAGCACACACACACACACACACACACACACACACACACACACACAACTACAGAGACATCAACTCTCATCAGATTTCTTGACTGACACATAGCTAGATTTAAGAACCGATCCATGATCACTCACTGCCAGTCGTGGTGTCGATAAGGGACCCGCGTTTTCTGAATTTTTTTCTGTAAATGACATTTACAGCAGTATAACTCCTTTCTGAGCCACTAGTTTGCAAATGAGAATGTGTCATCACAGAGCTTAAAGTACGACTGGATGGGGTAGTGCATACGTGTGTGTGCGCTCACTCAAGCGCAATGCATTAATCACTTCATTATCAGACCATCTTATTTCAGCATGGTGTCCTACTGTATCTGTTTGCTGCTGGCCTGCAGCGTTGTGGCGTGATCCATCCTGGAGATGTGATGTGGTCCGTCTCCTACCCCATGTAATCTAGTGTCGTAATGAATCAGGCTTCATAAGAGGATAAAGTGCAGTGGATGGCACAATGAACTGCTTCGCCAGAGAAAATATATTCTGTGTCCCTAATGGCACCCTATGCCCTATATATTGCACTACTTTTTACGAGAGTTCTCCACTCTTGGGAAAAAGGGTTCCAAAATGTTTCTTCACCTGTCCTCATTGGTTCCAGGAAGAACCCTTTTGTGGTTCCCTGTAAAAATCCTCTGTTCTACAGGAACCGAAGAGGGTTCTTGTCACGGATCCCTCCGGAACTTTCATTGCGCACACCTGGCCCTTATTCTCACTGATTGTATTTGTATATATGTGCTCTTTGTTCACCATGGTGCTGTCTATTATTGTTACAATGTCCGTTGGTGCGTGTGAGTACCTGTGCTGTGTGTTTCGGGCTTTCGTGCCCTTGTGGATTGCGCAGATGATTACGGGTCTCGCCCCGTGTGGTATCATTGTGGGCGTGTGTAATTTTTTCGAGGTACTCCTCGCTCTTTTGTTTGTCTTTCAACCCTGTGTTTTGGATAGTGTTTGTTTGGTCTTTGTCCCCCGTGCCTTTACACGGCCCTCCGTAATTTGGGGGCGTAATAAAAAAAACTTTTACGCATTCCTACGCCTGTCTCCCGAATCATTGTTACCAACGTGACAGTTCTACCTGGAACCAAAAAGGGTTCTTCAAAGGGTTCTCCTATGGGAACAGCTGAAGAACCCTTTAAGGTTCTAGATAACACCTTTTCTTCTAAGAGTGTTTGGGCCAATAGGGTGCCATTTGGTATTCACACTAAATGTATTCCGCTTGTCCTGTCTGGTCATCTTCTCTTGGCCGGGCTTAGGAGGATGTGTAGGTGATTCAATTTGGATGGCACTGTATTATTTAAGAGCTCGGCGTGTTGTGTGGCTGGTGAGAATTCACATGTTTGGCGTGAAATAAGCTTAGATGGAGAGGGAGGAAGCGAAGGAGAGGGAGAGAGAGAAATAGTCTGGGAAAGAGGGAGAAATGAAACTTTCTTTAAAGTACATGTTGACTTTGGTGTTTTGCTAACTTGTTGACCTTAATACCAGCCTTGGTTATATTCACAGATAGATTTTACAGCAAAAATGTTTTCCTTAAATACTCGGTTTCGTAACCTTGGTTGTTTGAGGTCAGACAATCTCATCGTCCTCCCTCTGTAAACACTAGACAAAAAAAACTCTTTCTCCGTCTGTAATGACTTGTCACTCTGGTGATTAGAGAGCTGCACAGTGAGGTTCAGAATCACCCAGGTAGTGATTACTTTTGATTTGTCATCTTGCCTTTTGTTTAGTTAATCAACATACGCTGTACGGTGCAGTACGTGGGTT
The DNA here is from genome assembly GCF_045791955.1 of Oncorhynchus clarkii lewisi. Classification (NCBI taxonomy): domain Eukaryota; kingdom Metazoa; phylum Chordata; class Actinopteri; order Salmoniformes; family Salmonidae; genus Oncorhynchus; species Oncorhynchus clarkii. Next base: position 12,296,333 of record NC_092165.1, read on the forward strand.
GCCACCCTGCTGTGGCAAAACCTTGAAATATTGTACCCTTAATCACAGAATAATTATTTTTCTGTTTATTTAGTGTGTTTTTTATTCTTTGCAGTTGGGGGGGAAGGGGCCGTGATTCATGAAATTGATACCTTGAGAGCTTGAATATCAAAATGCTACCTGTAGGGGTGTATGCATAATTATACAGTATGTCCACCTACCCAGCATGTCAATCATGCGAGGCAATACACTTTCAGCAGTCTGTTTTCCCATGTCATGTAATTTGTGAAAAGACCAGTCTTGGTAATGCTAATAGATTGATGATGGTTTGTCTAGCCTTGAAATTGCTCTTTGAAGCAGATGGCCCACCCGCCCGCCAGTGTCAGTTCATCATGAGCTGTTGCATTGCCTGCCATGAAATGAGTGTGTGTGTGTGTGTGTGTGTGTGTGTGTGTGTGTGTGTGTGTGTGTATGTGTGTGTCTACATGTATCCTCCAAGACCAGAGGGAGTATGTGTTTATACTTACTAAGGAAAGTAAACATTTCCCATCCTTAATCACGCAACTCCATTAATATTTGATTGAATGTTCTAGATTTTTCTAAGATAGTGTTGCAGTTCCCTGATGTTTTTCATTGGTTTTTCTATGAAGTGTGCATATGGTTTGCATCCCATCATCCCTCTAACAAAGTTGAATGTAACTTGAGTGTAGGCTTTGAGTAGGCTTCACTGTTTCATTATTTCATTATTTGCCCATAAAAACACTGATTTTCTTAATGATACTTCAGTCTGATCTGTGTGCTGTTTCATCTATTTTCCCCATTCTGCATTATGGCCTGTGAGTATGAACAATTATGCTATTAATTAAACTAAGCAATTAACTATAATGTAATGCTAGAATTGACTGTAGGTTCAGGGGAAGAGATGGGTGGCATTTAATATATATATTTTTTTTACCCCTTTTTCTCCCCAATTTCGTGGTATCCTATTATTAGTAGCTACTATCTTGTCTTATCGCTACAACTCCCGTACGGGCTCCGGAGAGACGAAGGTTGAAAGTCATGCGTCCTCCGATACGCAACCCAACCAAGCTGCACTGCTTCTTAACACAGCACACATCCAACCCGGAAGCCAGCCGCACCAATGTGTCGGAGGAAACACCGTGCAACCTTGGTTAGCGTGCACTGTGCCCAGCCTGCCACAGGAGTCACTTGTGCGCTGATGAGACAAGTATATCCCTACCGGCCAAGCACTCCCCAACCCGGACAACGCTAGGCCAATTGTGCGTCGCCCCACGGACCTCCCGGCCGCGGCCGGTTACGACAGAGGCTGGGCGCAAACCCAGAGTCTCTGGTGGCACAGCTGGTGCTGCAATACAGCGCCCTTAACCACTGCGCCACCCGGGAGGCCGAGTTTGGTGGCATTTTTAGCTTGACATTGTGGTGTCTACCACTGCCATTACGAGATCGGTGTCCCTATGACAGGACGGTTGTTGCTAATGTGACTAGAATGATGTTGTAAGTCACAGCCAACTTTCCAGGAAATATACATGTCTTATATGGGCAGAAAGCTTCAATTCTTGTTAATCTAAATGAAGTGTCCAATTTACAGTAGCTATTACAGTGCACAACAACAAAACACTTTTAGCACGGAAACTGGTTTGATACATTCACCTCTGAAGGTAAATAATGTACTTACATTCAGTAATCTTGCTCTGATTTGTCATCCTGAGGGTCCCAGAGATAAAATGTAGCATAGTTTTGTTTGATCAAATCCATTTTTATATTCAAATGTTGTAACTGGGTTCTACAGTTTCAACCCCTGCTGTGTCTGTATTATCTCTTACCAGGTCGAATGTGTTATATTCTCCTACATTAATTTCACATTTCCACAAACCACAAAGAGTTTCCTTTCAAGTGGTATCAAGAATATGCATATCCTTGCTTCAGGTCCTGAGCTACAGGCAGTTAGATTTGGGTGTCATTTTAGGTGAAAATTGACAAAAAGGGTCAGATCCTTAAGACATGCTAGCACATATTTTTTAAACCTCCCGCTTTGGGCTGGATGTGTCAATGTGTAGCAGTATTACTGTCTTAACTCAATTAGCCATAAAAATCCCTTGAAAGCGGCTGTTTACTGAAAGCTGTGTTGCGCCATTTTCCCAAAATGTTGCAATTTCCCCCCTAGCAATTAATGATCTAGCCAATGGGCTTCAGCCCCTCGCCATTTAAGTGACAGTTAGCAAGATTCACACACGGCAGAGCAAGAGCGTGAGTGAGTGAGTGAGTGAGTGAGTGAGTGAGTGAGTGAGTGAGTGAGTGAGTGAGTGAGTGAGTGAGTGAGTGAGTGAGTGAGTGAGAGAGAGAGAGAGAGAGAGAGAGAGAGAGAGAGAAATGACATGGTGCACATACAGTGGGGAGAACAAGTATTTGATACACTGCAGATTTTGCAGGTTTTCCTACTTACAAAGCATGTAGAGGTCTGTAATTTTTATCATAGGTACACTTCAACTGTGAGAGACGGAATCTAAAACAAAAATCCAGAAACTCACATTGTATGATTTTTAAGTAATCAATCACCCTCGGTCTGGGGCTACATGCAAGATCTCACCTCGTGGGGCATCAATGATCATGAGGCAGGTGAGGGATCAGCCCAGAACTACACGGCAGGACCTGGTCCATGACCTGAAGAGAGCTGGGAGCACAGTCTCAAAGAAAACCATTAGTAACACACTACGCCCTCATGGATAAAAATCCTGCAGCGCACGCAAGGTCCCCCTGCTCAAGCCAGCACGTCTAGGCCCGTCTGAAGTTTGCCAATGACCATCATGGATGATCCAGAGGAGGAATGGGAGAAGGTCATGTGGTCTGATGAGACAAAAATAGAGCTTTTTGGTCTAAACTCCACTCGCCGTGTTTGGAGGAAGAAGAAGGATGAGTACAACCCCAAGAACACCATCCCAACCATGACGCGTGGAGGTGGAAACATCATTCTTTGGCGATGCTTTTCTGCAAAGGGGACAGGACGACTGCACCATATTGAGGGGAGGATGGATGGGGCCATGTATCGCGGGATCTTGGCCAACAACCTCCTTCCCTCAGTAAGAGCATTGAAGATGGGTCGTGTCTGGGTCTTCCAGCATGACAACGACCCGAAACACACAGCCAGGGCAACTAAGGAGTGGCTCCGTAAGAAGCATCTCAAGGTCCTGGAGTGGCCTAGCCAGTCTCCAGACCTGAACCCAATAGAAAATCTTTGGAAGGAGCTGAAAGTCCGTATTGCCCAGCGACAGCCCCGAAACCTGAAGGATCTGGAGAAGGTCTGTATGGAGGAGTGGGCCAAAATCCCTGCTTCAGTGTATGCAAAGCTGGTCAAGAACTACAGGAAACATATGATCTCTGTAATTGCAAACAAAGATTTCTGTACCAAATATTAGGTTCTGCTTTTCTGATGTATCAAATACTTATGTCATGCAATAAAATGCAAATTAATTATTTAAAAATCATACAATGTGATTTTCTGGAGTTTTGTTTTAGATTCCGTCTCTCACAGTTGAAGTGTACCTCTATGATAAAAATTACAGACCTCTACATGCTTTGTAAGTAGGAAAACCTGCAAAATCGGCAGTGTATCAAATACTTGTTCTCCCCACTGTATCTAATTACTAGGTACATCCCCCATGTGAATGGACTTGGAGAAAACAGGATACTAGTGTTACCTCCTCTCAGCTCCATGGCTTTATCCGTATTGATACATTTTGCAGTATATACAGTACCAGTCAAAAGTTTGGACACACCTACTCATTCCAGGGTTTTTCTTTCTTTTTACTATTTTCTACAGTGAATACATCAAAACTATGAAATAACACATATGGAATCATGTAGTAACCAAAAAAGTGTTAAACAAATACAAATATATTTTATATTTGAGATTCTTTAAAGCCACCTTTTGCCTCAATGACAGCTTTGCACACTCTTGGCATTCTCTCAACCAGCTTCATGAGGTAGTCACATGGAATGCATTTCAATGAACAGGTGTGCCTTGTTAAAAGTTCATTTGTGGAATTTCTTTCCTTCTTAGTGCGTTTGAGCCAATCAGTTGTGTTGTGACAAGGTAGGGGGTTATACAGAAGATAGCCCTATTTGGTAAAAGACCATGTCCATATTATGGCAATAACAGCTCAAATAAGCAAAGAGAAACGACAGTCCATCATTGCTTTAAGACATGAAGGTCAGTCAATGCAGAATATTTCAAGAACTGTGAAAGTTTCTTCAAGTGCAGTCGCAAAACCCATCAAGCGCTATGATGAAACTGGCTCTCATGAGGACCACCACAGGAAAGGAAGACCCAGAGTTACCATAAGTTCATTAGAGGTACCAGCTTTAGAAATTGTAGCCCAAATAAATGCTTCACAGAGTTCAAGTAACAGAAACATCTCAACATCAACTGCAGGTATCAGGCCTTCGTGGTCGAATTGCTGCAAAAAAAAAACACTACTAAAGGACACCAATAAGAAAAAAGAGACTTGCTTTGGCCAAGAAACACGAGCAATGGACATTAGACCAGTGGAAATCTGTCCTTTCCAAATTTGATATTTTTGGTTCCAAACGCAGTGTCTTTGTGAGACGCTGAGTAGGGGTGATTTGCTGGTGACACTGTTGTCATTTATTTAGAATTCAAGGCACACTTAAACAGTATGGCTACCACAGCATTCTGCAGCGATACCCCATCTCATCTAATTTGCGCTCAGTGGGACTATCATTTGTTTTTCAACAGGACAATGACCCAACACCTCCAGGCTGTGTAAGGGCTATTTGACCAAGATGGAGAGTGATGGAATGCTGCATCAGATGACCTGGCCTCCACAATCACCCGACCTCAACCCAATTGAAATGGTTTGGGATGAGTTGGACCACAGAGTGAAGGAAAAGCAGCCAACTAGTGGGAACTCCTTCAAGACTGTTTGAAAAGCATTCCATGTGACTACCTCATGAAGCTGGTTGAGAGAATGCCAAGAGTGTGTAAAGCTGCCATCAAGGCAAAGGGTGGCTACTTTGAAGAATCTCAAATATAAAATATATTTGGATTTGTTTAACACTTTTTTGGTTACAACATGATTCCATGTGTTATTTCATAGTTTTGATGCCTTCACTATTATTCTACAATGTAGAAAATAGTAAAAAGAAAGAAATTAGTAGGTGTGTCTGAAATTTGGGCTTGTACTGTGTATATCATTGGCTCTGGCGTTATCCACCCAGAAGAGTAAGAGTAAGGCAGAACGTCAAGGTCTGCTAACCTTGCATAATGATATAATGACAGGGTAAATCACTCATGTCCAGATTGAACAGCACACAGCAGTGCAGTTAATGGCATACTACCTTATTAATAGGAGCCAATTTATTTGGGGACAGCGCTTTGTTGTTGGATTTCAACCTATGGCAAAGTCCGTCCCCGCTGCGAATGATTCCTTCCTGTCCTGTGGGCAGGAGTTAGAAAATGAAATGCCTTCAAGTCATCAGCAGCAGCAGCACCATTTACTTGTATTCAATTCAAGGCCGTAATGATTTGAATGATAAGGCTTGGTTATGCCTGGCATGGCAGGGTCAGTTGTTATTATTATTAAGCTGTGCGGAGAAAAGTTTCACTTAAGCACACAACGGTCAATCATATTAAGGTGTATTGACGCAATACTGTATATCCTGCCAGCATACTGTATAAGGGCTGTAGTGTGTCTTTATGACAGTGGAATACCTACTGTATTCCCCATGGTGTCTGTCCACAGTGTCTCGGGTATAGCATTAAGAGGTGGCCAAGTGGGAAACACTGCCCATAACAACCCTAGTGGTGTGACCTTGGATGTACCCTTACAGGATGTACCCTGTCCTAATCTGTAAGACCAGAGACAGAGAGAAGGAGAAGAGAGAGAGAGAGAGAGACAAAGAAGTGAGAGAGAAAGTGAGAGAGAATGGGAGAAAGAAGTGAAAGAGAGAGAGAGAGAGAAAAAGAGAGCGAGAGAGAGAGAGAGAGAGAGAGAGAGAGAGAGAGAGAGAGAGAGAGAAAAATAAGTGAAGAGAGACAAAAATAAGTGAAGAGAGAGAGGGATGAAGAGCGGGAGAGAGAGGGAGAGAGTGAGAGAAAGAAGTGAAGAGAGAGAAGTGAAGAGAGAGAGAGAAATAAGTGAAGAGAGAGAGATAAATAAGTGAAAAGAGAGAGAGAGAGAATGGGAGATTTATTCCACACTGCCGGCCGGTTGTGGTGGTGGTAATCCCCACATGGATGGTAAAGCTGTCAGTCAGTGAGACAGAAGGGCCAGCCCCGGTGCCTGCTGCCTCTTTAACCTGTCATAAAGCTGTCAGTCAGTGAGACAGAAGGGCCAGCCTCGGTGCCTGCCGCCTCTTTAACCTGTCATAAAGCTGTCAGTCAGTGAGACAGAAGGGCCAGCCCTGGCACCTGCCGCCTCTTTAACCTGTCATAAAGCTGTCAGTCAGTGAGACAGAAGGGCCAGCCCCGGTGCCTGCCGCCTCTTTAACCTGTCATAAAGCTGTCAGTCAGTGAGACAGAAGTGACAGCCCCGGTGCCTGCCGCCTCTTTAACCTGTCATAAAGCTGTCAGTCAGTGAGACAGAAGGGCCAGCCCCGGTGCCTGCCGCCTCTTTAACCTGTCATAAAGCTGTCAGTCAGTGAGACAGAAGGGCCAGTCCCGGTGCCTGCCTCCTCTTTAACCTGTCATAAAGCTGTCAGTCAGTGAGACAGAAGGGCCAGCCCCGGCGCCTGCCGCCTCTTTAACCTGTCATAAAGCTGTCAGTCAGTGAGACAGAAGGGCCAGCCCCGGTGCCTGCCTCCTCTTTAACCTGTCGTAAAGCTGTCAGTCAGTGAGACAGAAGGGCCAGCCCCGGTGCCTGCCTCTTTAACCTGTCATAAAGCTGTCAGTCAGTGAGACAGAAGGGCCAGCCCCGGTGCCTGCCTCCTCTTTAACCTGTCATAAAGCTGTCAGTCAGTGAGACAGAAGGGCCAGCCCCGGTGCCTGCCTCTTTAACCTCTCATAAAGCTGTCAGTCAGTGAGACAGAAGGGCCAGCCCCGGTGCCTGCCTCCTCTTTAACCTGTCATAAAGCTGTCAGTCAGTGAGACAGAAGGGACAGCCCCGGTGCCTGCCGCCTCTTTAACCTGTCATAAAGCTGTCAGTCAGTGAGACAGAAGGGCCAGCCCCGGTGCCTGCCTCCTCTTTAACCTGTCATAAAGCTGTCAGTCAGTGAGACAGAAGGGCCAGCCCCGGTGCCTGCCTCCTCTTTAACCTGTCATAAAGCTGTCAGTCAGTGAGACAGAAGGGACAGCCCCGGTGCCTGCCGCCTCTTTAACCTGTCATAAAGCTGTCAGTCAGTGAGACAGAAGGGCCAGCCCCGGTGCCTGCCTCCTCTTTAACCTGTCATAAAGCTGTCAGTCAGTGAGACAGAAGGGCCAGCCCCGGTGCCTGCCTCCTCTTTAACCTGTCATAAAGCTGTCAGTCAGTGAGACAGAAGGGCCAGCCCCGGTGCCTGCCGCCTGTTTAACCTGTCATAAAGCTGTCAGTCAGTGAGACAGAAGGGCCAGCCTCGGTGCCTGCCGCCTCTTTAACCTGTCATAAAGCTGTCAGTCAGTGAGACAGAAGGGCCAGCCCCGGTGCCTGCCTCCTCTTTAATCTGTCATAAAGCTGTCAGTCAGTGAGACAGAAGGGACAGCCCCGGTGCCTGCCTCCTCTTTAACCTGTCATAAGCTGTCAGTCAGTGAGACAGAAGGGCCAGCCCCGGTGCCTGCCTCCTCTTTAACCTGTCATAAAGCTGTCAGTCAGTGAGACAGAAGGGCCAGCCCCGGTGCCTGCCTCCTCTTTAACCTGTCATAAAGCTGCCCTGACAGCACTACTACTGCCCAGCCTCTCTGCTGCTGTTCATAACCTGGGTGCTTTAGGCCCTCCACACTATGGGTTGTGGTTGATAAGCTGTGGTCGCTGGTCGTGTTATGGTCTGAGTTATATATAACCATGAAATCAATGTGTGATCATAGATCAACCTGCGCAACGACTGAAATAAATATTTCCTTTTCTAACAATGGAATCAAGACATGATCCTACTGTACAGTCTTATTGAGCAGCGACTCCCCAGGGATAAAGAGAGCAATATTCCCCAGAGAGCAATGTTCCCCAGAGAGCAATGTTCCCCAGGGATAAAGAGAGCAATATTCCCCAGAGAGCAATGTTCCCCAGGGATAAAGAGAGCAATATTCCCCAGAGAGCAATGTTGCCCAGGGATAAAGAGAGCAATATTCCCCAGAGAGCAATATTCCCCAGGGATAAAGAGAGCAATATTCCCCAGAGAGCAATATTCCCCAGGGATAAAGAGAGCAATATTCCCCAGAGAGCAATATTCCCCAGGGATAAAGAGAGCAATATTCCCCAGGGATAAAGAGAGCAATATTCCCCAGAGAGCAATATTCCCCAGGGATAAAGAGAGCAATATTCCCCAGGGATAAAGAGAGCAATATTCCCCAGAGAGCAATATTCACCAGAGAGCAATATTCCCCAGAGAGCAATATTCCCCAGAGAGCAATATTCCCCAGAGAGCAATATTCCCCAGAGAGCAATATTCCCCAGAGAGCAATATTCCCCAGAGAGCAATATTCCCCAGAGATAAAGAGAGCTTTGACTGTTGACAAGTAGTGGGTGGGTGTGTTTGCTGGTGCAGAGAGAGATCATCTATTATCTACTAGTTTGTATGCACGGTATTACGGGGCTTTGGGAAGATATGATCTCCCTAGGACCAATGAGAAACTTTGAGAGAAAAGGTTCATCAAATATGATTTTCTCTTTAGCTCCCGTTGCTGCGTGAATAAGTCCCTCATGCTCCCCTGGTCTCTGTGATAACTGGGTTCACTTCAAGCATTAAGGTTACTTCTGTTTTCTCCCCAGTCCCTTTCCATCACTGTCGCATATCTCATGCATCCACCAGCTAAATGTGAAATGACACATTACACCAAGTCTCCTCTCCTACTGCCAGCTAAATGACCAGTTCTGGTGCTCATCTCGTCTCACCAGCCTTGAGATTATATGGCCACTGCCTCCTGTCCTCGTCTCAGCTAAATCTCTTCTATTTACTTCAGCTTACTAATGCCTCTGGGTGCCTGACTCCCGGCTTGTGTCTGACCTTCACGGCTCCGTCCCTTTCGTTTCAATCTGGTTGTGGGGTTTGACATTGGCAGCGATGCGTCGGGAGACCGAGACCCTCTAACACCCATGATTACACTCGGCAGGAGGAACAGGGAGATTTCCTGCAACCCGCTTTCCACATTTGTCCTGGCTGGGATCCATTCTACGGTAACCGGCGTCGGGGAGTCTCATAAGCAATTAACGACCAGTCACTGAGGACCTGGTGTCTCCTCTGCTTTACCTTCATATACATCATATTAGTTACAGAATCTCATTCCTCAGAACAATACCCCTTCTCTCTTTATCTCTGTCCCTCTGTCTGTTCCTCTATGTTCCTCACTCTGTTCCTCCTCTGTTCCTCCCTCTGTTCCTTCCTCTGTTCCTCCCTCTGTTCCTCTATGTTCCTCCCTCTGTTCCTCTATGTTCCTCCCTCTGTTCCTCCCTCTGTTCCTCCCTCTGTTCCTTCCTCTGTTCCTTCCTCTGTTCCTCCCTATGTTCCTCCCCTTGTTCCTCCCTCTGTTCCTCCCTCTGTTCCTCCCTCTGTTCCTCCTTCTGTTCCTCTCTCTGTTCCTCCCTCTGTTCCTCTCTCTGTTCCTCTCTCTGTTCTGCTCTCTCTTCTCAGTGGCATGAGTCATAGTCAGAGATGTGAGCACAATCCCCAATGGGGATGTCTTTCTCTCTTTTTCTCTCTCTCTCTCTCTCTTGTTTTAAACAATCCCATACCAGGTAGGGTGACAAGGGCGGGAGGGAGGGAGGGCGGGCGGGGGGCAGAGAGAGCGAGATGGAGAGAGTAAAATAAAGGCACACCTTGCTCAAAGGATAGCCTTCATTTTGAGGAAGAAGCCAAGCGATAGTAAATGTCACAGCAATTCCAAGAGCCATAAAACAGCGTAGTCACCGGGATTTTATCTGGAGCCCAGAGCTGATGGGATCTGAATTTGCTTAGCTACTGTTTTACTATACCCCAGGGGGAGCGAGACAGAAGAGAGAGATGGTATGGTACCCTTAGGACTTTGAGCAGCCATTCGTTCTGTAGGCATGGAAATAATGCAATATAGAGCCTCTCCCCTAGGCACACATTCTGGTTCTGATGAATAAGGAAATTCTACTTTACAAGATTGCTATCCTTTATTTGGCAATATTTGTCTTTAATCCCCTGCACAGCAAAAAGGAAGCAGAAGCAAAGCTCTGACGGTGATCTAAACCAATTGTCTGTAGTCTTCACATACGAATACACTGAATGTATAAGAAATAGTATTGCTACAATATGTAGAATACCTAAGAAGTAAACTTTTGATAAAGAAAAAAGACAACTTTTAGTTGACCAAACTTGGAGAAGAAACCCAAGTAGAATCCACTTGTGGAAACCTCTCCCATTCATTGATAAATGACTCCAATTCAGCGAGACGTTATGCAGAAACGACAACATCCCCTGACATTAAATACTGCCTGGTGCTTCTTTGACATTGTCTGGCGTTCATTACCGTGTTCTGTTTTCCCTTCCAGTCACTTCTATATTTATTTAACATGGCTCATCACTGTCTTGACATATTCAATTAGACACGGTGATTGTTCTTAAACAGACCTTGAAGGGTTTTGTTTTCCCACTGCGCCGGGACGACAAGGATAATTGCGGCGACTCGTCGACAGAGGAGTTTACTTGAATTGATGAAACACCCGCCACCCCGCCATCCACGTTCAACAATGAGATTTGAATGTCATTTTTCATTGTGTATGTAGCAACGTCACCTGTTGTAGAATCGATGGCAATTCATAGTGGCTTTCATTAGTAGATCAGGCCTCGGGCCACTGAACACAACACAGGTAGCAACAGCGGCTGTAGCAGCAGCAGAAACAATGGCAGTTTATTGTGGCAAGCAGAAGCACTTGCACTAGTAGATCAGTCCTCAGGCCTCACAACAGAGAGTGTGATTGCATCCCAAATGGTACCCTATTCCCTATATAGTGCACTACTTTTGAGAAAGGGTGCTCTAGTGCACTACTAGAAAGGGTGCTCTTCTCTCCATCTCTCTCTTTGTCCTCTCTCTCACTCTCTGTCCCTCTCCCTCTCCCTCCCTAGCTTTTAAAGTAAGCTTAACCGAAGGAAACATGATCAGTTATCACTGTGCAGCATGTGTGTCGATTCTCAGCTATGTGTTTACCTCCGTGTCTTCGCAAGCAGTTTTGAGTGTGTGTGTGTGTGTGTGTGTGTGTGTGTGTGTGTGTTCTCTAGTCCATGTAATGCAGTCATTCCAGAAATGGAATCCTCCACCATTTTCCGGATGGGAAAAACATTCTCTCAATGGCTCTCTCTTGTTGGTGTCATGGCATGCTGGATTATACTTTAATTATATCATAATCCCCCAATAAAACGAGCTTGATGACAGCACGGAGCCAGATGTGACCCCCATTACTAATGGAGATGCAGCCCTACTTTCTCTCCCTGCCACCCCTGCGTTATGGAGATGTCCCTACGGCGACAGCAACGCCATTAAAGTCGGCCGCCGTCGGCACGTTACTCAGATTCCTCAGGGGATTTGTTTGGCAGCCGTTCTATAATATTTAACATATGCCGCACTGTTTTTGACAGCCCTCCGTGCTAATATTGAATCCTTCCTGTTTTTGGATGTTGGCCGGTTGGTTCGATATGCAGGGGTTCAAAGTTTGCGCTCAAATTAAAAGAGGAAATCAGAGGAGGGTGCAGCTTCTCCTCGTGAAGTAATTGAATTTCAACAGATGTTGATGGGACTTGGCAAGGAGCAGACTCTCCACGGGCTGTTGGCAGTGATTAAGACATTTTCTGATCATTGTGTGTGTGTGTGTGTGTGTGTGTGTGTGTGTGTGTGTGTGTGTGTGTGTGTGTGTGTGTGTGTGTGTGTGTGTGTGTGTGTGTGTGTGTGTGTGTGTGTGTGTGTGTGTGTGTGTGTGTGTGTGTGTGTGTGTGTGTGTGTGTGTGTGTGTTTAGTGCCTCCAGAAAGTATTCATAACCCTTGACTTATTCTATATTTTGATGTGTATTTATCATTTAGCATTTATTCAAAATTGATTCAACTGATTTTTTTTCGGATCCATTTACACACAATACCCCATAATTTTTTTTTACATTTATTGACATAAAATACAGAAATATCTCATTACTATAAATATTCACACCTCTGAGTCAATACAGTTGAAGTCGGAAGTTTACATACACCTTAGCCAAATACATTTAAATTGAGTTTTCCACAATTCCTGACATTTAATCCTAAATTCCCTGTCTTAGGTCAGTTAGGATCACCACTTTATTTTAAGAATGTGTAATGTCAGAATAATAGTAGAGAGAATGATTTATTTCAGCTTTGATTTCTTTCATTACATTCCCAGTGTGTCAGAAGTTTACATACACTCAATTAGTATTTGGTAGCATTGCCTTAAAATTGTTTAACTTAGGTCAAACGTTTTGGGTAGCCTTCCACAAGCTTCCCACAATAAGTTGGGTGAATTTTGGCCCATTCTTCTTGACAGACCTGGTGTAACTGAGTCAGGTTTGTAGGCCTCCTTGTTCGCACACACTTTTTCAGTTCTGCCCACACTTTTTCTAGAGGATTGAAGTCAGGGCTTTGTGATGGCCACTTCAATACCTTGACTTTGTTGTCCTTAAGCCATTTTGCCACAACTTTGGAAGTATGCTTTGGGTCGTTGTCCATTTGGAAGACCCATTTGCGACCAAGCTTTAACTTCCTGACTGATGTCTTGAGGGTTTGCTTCAATAAATCCACATACTTTTCCTCTCATGATGCCATCTATTTTGTGAAGCGCACCAGTCCCTCCTGAAGCAAAGCACCCCCACAACATGATGCTGCCACCCCCGTGCTTCACGGTTGGGATGGTGTTCTTCGGCTTGCAAGTCTCCCCCTTTTTCCTCAAAACATAACGATGGTCATTATGGCCAAACAGTTCTATTTTTGTTTCAGCAGACCAGAGGACATTTCTCCAAAAAGTACCATCTTTGTCCCCATATGCTGTTGCAAACCATAGTCTGGCTTTTTTTATGGTGGGTTTTGGAGCCGTGGCTTCTTCCTTGCTGAGCGGCCTTTCAGGTTATGTCGATATAGGACTCGTTTTTACTGTGGATATAGATACTTTTTTACCTGTTTCCTCCAGCATCTTCACAAGGTCCTTTGCTGTTTTTCGCACCAAAGTACGTTCATCTCTAGGAGACAGAACGCGACTCCTTCCTGAGCGGTATGACGGCTGCGTGGTCCCATGGTGTTTATACTTGCGTACTATTATTTGTACAGATGAACGTGGTACGTTAGGAAATTGGTCCCAAGGATGAACCAGACTTGTGGAGGTCCACAAGTTTTTACCCAAATCAAATCGAATTTTATTTGACACATACACATGGTTAGCAGATGTTAATGCGAGTGTAGCGAAATGCTTGTGCTTCTAGTTCCGACCATGCACTAATATCTAACAAGTAATCTAACTAACAATTCCACAACAACTACCTTATACACACAAGTGTAAAGGAATGAATAAGAATATGTACATACAAATATATGAATGAGTGATGGCCGAACGGCATAGGCAAGATGCAGTAGATGGTATAGAGCACAGTATATACATATGAGATGAGAAATGTGGGGTATGTAAACATTATATAAGTGGCATTGTTTAAAGTGGCTAGTGATACATTTATTACATACATTTTTCATTATTAAAGTGGCTAGAGATGAGTCAGTGTGTTGGCAGCAGCCACTCAATGTTAGTGATGGCTGTTTAACAGTCTGATGGCCTTGAGATAGAAGCTGTTTTTCAGTCTCTCGGTCCCTGCTTTGATGCACCTGTACTGTCCTCGCCTTCTGGATGATAGCGGGGTGAACAGGCAGTGGCTCGGGTGGTTGTTGTCCTTGATGATCTTTTTGGCCTTCCTGTGACATTGGGTGGTGTCGGTGTCCTGGAGGGCAGGTAGTTTGTCCCCTGTGATGCGTTGTGCAGACCTCACTACCCTCTGGAGAGCCTTACGGTTGTGGGAGGAGCTTTTGCCGTACCATGTGGTGATACAGCCCGACAGGATGCTCTCGATTGTGCATCTGTAAAAGTTTATGAGTGTTTTTGGTGACAAGCCAAATTTTTTCAGCCTCCTAAGGTTGAAGAGCCGCTGCTGCGCCTTCTTCACCACGCTGTCTGTGTGGGTGGACCATTTCCGTTTGTGATGTGTACGCCAAGGATCTTAAAATGTTCCATCTTCTCCACTACTGTCCAGTCGATGTGGATAGGGGGCTGCTCCCTCTGCTGTTTCCTGAAGTCCACGATCATCTCCTTTGTTTTGTTGACATTGAGTGTGAGGTTATTTTCCTGACACCACACTCTGAGGGCCCTCACCTCCTCCCTGTAGGCCGTCTCGTCGTTGTTGGTAATCAAGCCTACCACTGTCGTGACGTCTGTATACTTGATGATTGAGTTGGAGGCGTGCATGGCCATGCAGTCATGGATGAACAGGGAGTACAGGAGAGGGCTGAGAACGCACCCTTGTTGGGCCCCAATGTTGAGGATCAGCAGGGTGGAGATGTTGTTACCTGCCCTCACCACCTGGGGGGCGGCCCATCAGGAAGTCCAGTACCCATTGGCACAGGTTGGGGTCGAGACCCAGGGTTGCTAGCTTAATGACGAGTTTGGAGGGTACTATGGTCTTAAATGCTGAGCTGTAGTCGATGAACAGCATTCTCACATAGGTATTCCTCTTGTCCAGATGGGTTAGGGCAGTGTGATTGCGATTGCGTCGTCTGTGGACCTATTGGGGCGATAAGCAAATTGGAGTGAGTCTAGGGTGTCGGGTAGGGTGGAGGTGATATGGTCCTTGACTAATCTCTCAAAGCACTTCATGATGACGGAAGTGAGTGCTACGGGGTGATAGTCATTTAGCTCAGTTACCTTCACTTTCTTGGGAACAGGAACAATGGTGGCCCTCTTGAAGCATGTGGGAACAGCAGACTGGGATAAGTTTTGATTGAATATGCCCGTAAACACACCAGCCAGCTGGTCTGCGCATGCTCTGAGGACGCGGCTGGGGATGCCATCTGGGCCGGCAGCCTAACGAGGGTTAACACGTTTAACTGTTTTACTCACTTTGGCTGCAGTGAAGGAGAGACCGCAAGTTTTGGTAGCAGGCCGTGTCAGTGGCACCGTATTGTCCTCAAAGCAAGCAAAGAAGTTGTTTAGTTTGTCTAGGAGCAAGACATTTTGGTCCGCGACGGGGCTGGTTTTCCTTATGTAGTCCGTGATTGACTGTAGACCCTGCTACATAACTCTCGTGTCTGAGCCGTTGAATTGCGACTCTACTTTGTCTCTATACTGACGCTTAGCTTGTTTGATTGCTTTGCGGAGGGAATAGCTACACTGTTTGTATTCGGTCATGTTTCCGGTCACCTTGCCCTGATTAAAAGCAGTGGTTCGTGCTTTCAGTTTTGTGCGAATGCTGCCATCAATCCACGGTTTCTGGTTGGGGAATGTTTTAATAGACGCTGTGGGTACAACATCACCAATGCACTTGCTAATAAACTCGCTCACCGAATCAGCGTATTCATCAATGTTGTTATCCGACGCTATGCGGAACATATCCCAGTCCACTTGATCGAAGCAATCTTGAAGAGTGGAATCCGTTTGTACGGACCAGCGTTGAACAGACCTGGGCGTGTCCTGTTTTTGTTTCTGTCTATAGGCTGGGAGCAACAAAATGTAGTCGTGGTCAGATTTTCCAAAAGGAGGGCGGGGGAGGGCTTTATATGCGTCGCGGAAGTTAGAATAACAATGATCCAGGATTTTGCCAGTCCGGGTCGCACATTCAATATGCTCATAAAATTTTGGGAGTCTTGTTTTCAGATTAGCCTTGTTAAAATCCCCAGCTACTATTAATGCAGTTTCACGATATGTGGTTTCTAGTTTACATAGAATCAAATTAAGTTCCTTCAGGACCATCGATGTGTCTGATTGGGGCAGGATATACACGACTGTGATTATGATCGAAGAGAACTCTCTTGGTAGATAATGCGGTCGGCATTTGATTGTAAGGAATTCTAGGTCAGGTGAACAAAAGGACTTGAGTTCCTGTATGTTTTTATGATCACACCACGTCTCGTTAATCATAAGGCATACACCCCCGCCCTCCTTCTTACCAGAGAGATGTTTGTTTCTGTCGGCGCGATGCGTGAAGAAGCCGGGTGGCTGTTCCGACTCTGATGATGTACCCAGAGTGAGCCATGTCTCCGTGACACAAAGAACGTTACAAACTCTGATGTCTCTCTGGAAGGCAACCCTTGCTCGGATTTCATCAACCTTGTTGTCAAGAGACTGGACATTGGCGAGTAGTATGCTAGGGAGCAGTGCGCGATGTGCCCGTCTAGAAGCCTGACCAGAAGCCCGCTCCGTCTGCCCGTTCTGCGGTGCCATTGTTTTGGGTAGCCGGCTGGGATCCGATCCATTGTCCTGGGTGGTGGAACAAACATAGTTGTAATCCTGGTCGTAATGTTGGTGAGTTGACGTTGCTCTTATATCCAAAAGTTCCTCCCGACTGTATGTAATAAAACCTAATATTTCCTGCGGTAACCATGTAAAAAATAACACATAAAAAAAACAAAATACTGCATAGTTTCCTAGGAACGCGAAGCATGGCGGCCATCTCTGTCGGCGCCGGAAGTTATGAATCTGAGGTCTTGGCTGATATCCTTTCATTTTCCCATGATGTCAAGCATAGAGGCACTGAGTTTGAAGGTAGGCCTTGAAATACATCCACAGGTACACCTCCAATTGACTCAAATGATGACAATTAGCCAAACAGAAGCTTCTAAAGCCATGACATAATTTTCTGGAATTTTCCAAGCTGTTTAAAGGCACAGTCAACTTAGTGTATGTAAACTTCTGACCCACTGGAATTGTGATACAGTGAATTATAAGTTAAATAATCTGTCTGTAAACAATTGTTGGAAAAATGACTTGTGTCATGCACAAAGTAGATGTCCTAACCGACTTGCCAAAACTATAGTTTGTTAACAAGAAATTTGTAGAGTGGTTGAAAAACAAGATTTAATGACTCCAACCTAAGTGTATGTCAACTTCCGACTTCTACTGTACATGTTAGAATCACCTTTGGCAGCGATTACAGATGTGAGTCTTTCTGGGTAAGTCTCGAAGAGCTTTGCACACCTGGATTGTACAATATTTGCACATTATTATTTAAAAAATTCTTCAAGCTCGGTCAAGTTGGTTGTTGATCATTGCTGGACAGCCATTTTCAAGACTTGCCATAGATTGAAGCCGATTGAAGTCAAAACTGTAACTAGGCCACTCAGGAACATTCAATGTCGTCTTGGTAAGCAATTTGGCCTTGTGTTTTGGGTTATTGTCCTGCTGAAAGGTGAATTTGTCTCCCAGTGTCTGTTGGAAAGCAGACTGAACCAGGTTTTCCTCAATGATTTTGCCTGTGCTCTATTCCATTTATTTTTCTGCTAAAAAAGCTCCCTAGTCCTTGCTGATGACAAGCATTGGCTCCCGAGTGGCGCAGCGGTCCAAGGCACTGCATCTCAGTGCTAGAGGTGTCACTACAGACCCGGGTTTTATTCCAGGCTGTATCACAACCGGCCGTGATTGGGAGTCCCATGGAGCAGTGCACAATCGGCCCAGCTTTGACCGGGTTTGGGTTTGGCTGACTTGCCTAGTAAAATAAATCAAATAAAAAATACCCATAACATGATGCTGCCACCACAATGCTTGAAAGTATGAAGAGTGGTCCTCAGTGATGTGTTGTGTTAGATTTGCCCCTGTCATAACACTTGTTTTTTTTATTTGACACATTTTCTGCAGTTTTACATGAGTGCCTTTTGAAAACAGGATGCATGTTTTAGAATATTTTTATTCTGTACAGGCGTCCTTCTTTTCACTCTGTCATTTAGGTTAGTAGTGTGGAGTAACTACAATGTTGCTGATCCATCCTCAGTTATCTCCTATCACAGCCAATAAACTCTGTAACTGTTTTAAAGTCTCCATTGGCACTCATGGTGAACTCTCTGAGCGGTTCCTATCTGTGTGTAGGCCAGTGACACAACATCTCAATTGAATCCATTTTAAATTCAGGCTGTAACACAACACGAGGTGGAACAAGTCAAGGGGTGTGAATACTTTCTGAAGGCCCTGTATGTTCCCGTGCTATGGCATACCTGAGATATGCGATTCATTAGATACCGGAGGCCCCGAGGGAAAACACACATTGTAGCGGTTTTTGACTTGCGGTTATTGTTTGTTAGGGGTGCCAGGTAGGTCGAGCCTACCAGAGAAAATATAGATTTCTCCTTTTTGTTTGTGAGGGAATGAGTCACGTCTGTCCGTCAAGTCTACACCAATACTAAGGACTCGTGTAAAAGTCCGTATGGAAATACATTTTTCATAATACCCTTAAAACATTAGAAATCCACAACAACTGATCGCACACATAAAAACATCACAAAACAATGATCTCTGGTTCCTCAAGAAAAGTCCCCTACCTCGGGCCTAAAAAGAGTCCCGCCTGGTAAATGAGTTCAAGTGAACTCAAGTGACCTCAGTCACGCAATGTTTGTCCGTTCATAAAGTGTAGCTTAAAACCAGTCTCAATAATACAATCAAAATCTCAAACTCTTTTATCACACAACGCTCAAGTAGGCACACATACATACACACACACGCACGCACACACACACACACACCTGTACTCCCCCCTTGGTCTCTCCTCACTCTCTTCACACTCAGTGGGTCTCTGGTTTTCCACTTAGTTTGCAGGGAGCTGAGGATCAGCCTGTTAAGAGGCAGGGAAGACAGCTGGTGTTGTCACCCTGCCTTCTTCAAACACTTAGTCTAGAGCTATGGTGCCTGGATGGAGGAGCTTACTACTCCACAATCCATCTCTCATCTATCGCCTTATAATCAATGCAGAGCTTACAACTCAAGGCAACCAGTTTTAAATAGAACAGGGGACTTAAGCAGTATTATTCTGAATTAATACATATTTAAATTAGCTTTTTTTCTGCAAATACAAATGGGCTTTTATGGAGAGCAAATAAAAACAGATTCAATGAATGCAAATATAAGTGGAAATCCAGTATGGAGTGAAAGTGAGTTTTTCACAATTTTTTCCCTTAATGATGCTGCTCCATTGCCATCTCAGTTAGATGAGATTTAACAGGGAACGGAGAGCAGGAGAAGTCTGTTGAGAAAAGGCATAGAGAAGAAACATTTCTTTGTGTGGTATAAGCTCGTATGCAGCTACGTGAGGACACTGTTGAAACAAACAGAAGTACACACACACACCATACACACACACACACACACTGAAACACACTCTCGCTCCCTGTCTCTCTCACACACACACCAAACACACACTGAAACACACTCTCGCTCCCCGTCTCTCTCACACACACACCAAACACACACTGAAACACACTCTCGCTCCCTGACTCTCTCATACGCACACACACACTTTCTCACCTCCCTTCCTACTGCAGGTTTAATCTCCAAAGGACCATATTCCCCTCCATCCCTGTTCATTAATCATCATTTCTTTACTGCTTAAAATAAAGCCGGGCCATGGGGGTCTTATAGCAGTGATGCATCCCTGGTGTTTCACACAGGAAATTACAATAGGAAGCAGAGAGGTCGGAAGACAGAGATGTCTTCTCTCTTTCATTCCTCTTTCCAATCCTATTGGTTGAATGATTTATTTGAGTACAGTCAAGACAAACAACCAACTCATACCGGTGACAGTTACTTTAATGAAATTATCTTATTTTATCTGAGAGATATTACTCATTCCTGGGCTCGGATAAATCTAGTTGTATATTCAGCTGCTGAGACCACTGTACGAGCTGAATTAATTAAATGGTTTCTTTGGTTTCTTGTTAGGGCTTCACTTCACAGTTATGGAATTGCATATTACAGCGGTTATGCTTAATTATGCTTAATGGTATACAGGTAGGTGTACCTGGAGGTACGGTTATGTTCTGAACAACCCTAAGAATGGTTTGGAAGGACTTATAACAGGGTCGTGTACATACGGGAACACTTTAGAAAAACCTCAAATGAGGGTTTCTTATTGGACAAGTTCAGATAGTACCTCCCTGTTTCACTCCGTTTCAGAGCGTTTTCCTATCTTTCTATAATGTCATTCTAAGATGGTTCGGGTCCATGTACACACCGTGGCAAAACCTTTTGCAATGGAAAACAAAAAGCGCTTCTTATTGAACTAATGAGTTCAGATCATTGGCTGCATCCCTGTAGGAGACTGTCTCACACTCCAACTCAGTCCTGAGGAGAAGGTATCATTAGTTGAATTCCCTCAGTACAACGTTTACTTCTATCCTTCCTTAATTATACTTGAACAGCCCTTATTCAAAGGTCAGAAGTCCTGCTCTTCACTCTGAAATCTTCACAGACTTTTCGAGGTTAGATGGTAGATTTCTCACTATTATCTATTATTATGTAGAAACAGCTTTTTCCAAATGTATGTCACGTCTTTTTCGTTCCCCACCCAGCCAGCCAGCCAGCCACCCAGCCAGCCACCCACCCAGCCACCCAGCCAGCCACCCACCCACCCAGCCAGCCAGCCACCCACCCACCCACCCAGCCAGCCAGCCAGCCAGCCAGCCGGCCGGTGCAGAGCGGCGCAGGAAGACATATGGGTATTCCGTGCTCAAAGTCTCTCCCAGAATATTTGGACGGTGTTAAAAAGGTCAAGGCTCCTTGGCACTAGCCACATGTTTTGAGGATTCAGGCCCGCTCCATAGCTGCTTCCCCTACTGATAGGAGCGTGTTAAAAAAACACTTTTTACAAATCTTTTCACATCTTCCACATGGATTTATTTTTTTTGGAGGAAAGTTTGATTTTACATCTCTCTCTCTTCCCCCACCCTCTCTCCATCTCTCCCTCTCTTCTCCTGACTTCTATTTGTCCTACTTCCATCTGTTCTCTGTCTGAGTGAAGCAGCAGACCTGGAGGATAATGAAGGCCTTGTTGAAGGACGACAGTAGGCACATCCGTCATAAATCCCCAAACACCCCTTCTTTTCCCTCTCGTTTGGGAGACGAAGCGTCCCTTCTTTTTCTCTCGTTGGTGGGATGTAAAGTTGAAGAAAAACAGGAACAACCGTCATACCTCCCCAAAACATCCCTTCTTCTTTTGTTTTGTGAGAAGTAACCTGTCTCAGCCGTGACTAGACAGGCCTATTGTACAAGCAGTAGCTCCTTGCAGCTGTATTGTAGTGTTCGACACGACACTTCAATTCTGTTTGTGACTCACAGGTTTTGTGTTTGCGGTTTGTCTTAATTCATTGCTATAATCGTGTCTCAGCAGCTCTCATAAACCCAACTTTCTGCCTGTTCTTCTGACTCGTACTGATACGTTAGCTAGACAAAACAACAGCCTATTTACTGTAGGTTTACTCCTCTTGTCTGCTGTTTTACTACTAATCGTGTTGACTCTCTATTTTCTGTCTGTCTGACTGAACTACAAGTATTGGTTTTATTATTTGAAATCTCTGCCTCCCCAATTTCCATGTTTTATATCTGTGCTGTGGGTTGAGGCTTTTGTGGGTGGGTGTTTTTCAGTCGCTCTATCTGACATGAACCAATAGGTAGAGGCTGGAGTTGTTTCTTAACAACCCATAATATGTTGTGCCACACAGATGTCCTTCCCCTCTCCCTCCTTAGCTGTAGTGACAGTGACAGCGTGCAACCTGCTCGCCATAGGACAGAGTCAAGTCCACTTAAACCCCTAAAGGATTGCAGTCAGAAAGCTGCTGGTGCTAAAGGACCTAGTGTCAGTGATAATGATAAGCCATAGTGATGCGCTGTCTCTGCAGTAGGAGGATTTGGCATGGTTTAACTGGTCCCACTCCTCCCACCAGTCACAGAGGTAGAATAAATAACATCAGTGATGTACACACACACAGGTACACTCGTACACACACACGCACACACACACACGCACACACACACGCATGCACGCACACACCCACACACACGCATGCACACACACACGCACGCATGCACACACGCACGCACGCATGCACACACGCACGCACGCATGCACACACGCACGCACGCATGCACACACACACACACGCATGCACACAGGAACACTCGTACACACGCACACACACACGCACGCATGCACACACACGCGCACGCACGCACGCACACAGGAACACTCGTACACACACACACGCACGCATGCACGCACACACGCACGCACACAGGAACACTCGTACGCACACACACACACGCACACAGGTACACTCGTACACACACACGCACACACACAGGTACACTCGTACACACACACACACACACACGCACACACGCATGCATGCACGCACACACACACACGGATGCACACACACACACGCACGCATGCACACACGCACGCACGCATGCACACACACACACGCATGCACACAGGAACACTCGTACACACGCACACACACACACGCACGCATGCACACACGCACGCACGCACACAGGAACACTCGTACACACACACACGCACGCATGCACGCACACACGCACGCACACAGGAACACTCGTACACACGCACACACACACACACACACACACACACACACAGCTGTAGCTGCTTGACTTTTTCACGATCACTCAAGGTAAACTTTAGGTATGTTGTTGCTTTTCAAACACTAGTAGAATGTTACGATGGTAATGGGCAGGAGGATACTTTGTAAGGGATAGTCAACAAAGTGCTGTGTATGCGTTCTATGGAAAATAATGAACGACGCTGAAGGCGTTTTCCACGAGGAGATAGCCGAGTGGATCCGACCTTCCACGGAGTTGCTTTATGTTGTGTAGAACGTATAGAGGCCCAAGTTGATTATCCCTTTAATACCATAGCTATAATTTAACACATTTGAAGGTAGAAATGTGTTCAACATCCACTGAAGTAGCTTGCAAGTTTACTAGATACAGTGCCTTGCGAAAGTATTCGGCCCCCTTGAACTTTGCGACCTTTTGCCACATTTCAGGCTTCAAACATAAAGATATAAAACTGTATTTTTTTGTGAAGAATCAACAACAAGTGGGACACAATCATGAAGTGGAACGACATTTATTGGATATTTCAAACTTTTTTAACAAATCAAAAACTGAAAAATTGGCTGTGCAAAATTATTCAGCCCCTTTACTTTCAGTGCAGCAAACTCTCTCCAGAAGTTCAGTGAGGATCTCTGAATGATCCAATGTTGACCTAAATGACTAATGATGATAAATACAATCCACCTGTGTGTAATCAAGTCTCCGTATAAATGCACCTGCACTGTGATAGACTCAGAGGTCAGTTAAAAGCGCAGAGAGCATCATGAAGAACAAGGAACACACCAGACAGGACCGAGATATTGTTGTGAAGAAGTTTAAAGCCGGATTTGGATACAAAATATTTCCCAAGCTTTAAACATCCCAAGGAGCACTGTGCAAGCGATAATATTGAAATGGAAGGAGTATCAGACCACTGCAAATCTACCAAGACCTGGCCGTCCCTCTAAACTTTCAGCTCATACAAGGAGAAGAGTGATCAGAGATGCAGCCAAGAGGCCCATGATCACTCTGGATGAACTGCAGAGATCTACAGCTGAGGTGGGAGACTCTGTCCATAGGACAACAATCAGTCGTATATTGCACAAATCTGGCCTTTATGGAAGAGTGGCAAGAAGAAAGCCATTTCTTAAAGATATCCATAAAAAGTGTTGTTTAAAGTTTGCCACAAGCCACCTGGGAGACACACCAAACATGTGGAAGAAGGTGCTCTGGTCAGATGAAACCAAAATTGAACTTTTTGGCAACAATGCAAAACGTTATTTTTGGCGTAAAAGAAACACAGCTGAACACACCATCCCCACTGTCAAACATGGTGGTGGCAGCATCATAGTTTGGGCCTGCTTTTCTTCAGCAGGGACAGAGAAGATGGTTAAAATTGATGGGAAGATGGATGGAGCCAAATACAGGACCATTCTGGAAGAAAACCTGATGGAGTCTGCAAAAGACCTGAGACTGGGGCGGAGATTTGTCTTCCAACAAGACAATGATCCAAAACATAAAGCAAAATCTACAATGGAATGGTTCAAAAATAAACATATCCAGGTGTTAGAATGGCCAAGTCAAAGTCCAGACCTGAATCCAATCGAGAATCTGTGGAAAGAACTGAAAACTGCTGTTCACAAATGCTCTCCATCCAACCTCACTGAGCTCGAGCTGTTTTGCAAGGAGGAATGGGAAAGAATTTCAGTCTCTCGATGTGCAAAACTGATAGAGACATACCCCAAGCGACTTACAGCTGTAATCGCAGCAAAAGGTGGCGCTACAAAGTATTAACTTAAGGGGGCTGAATAATTTTGCACGCCCAATTTTTCAGTTTTTGATTTGTTAAAAAAGTTTGAAATATCCAATAAATGTCGTTCCACTTCATGATTGTGTCCCACTTGTTGTTGATTCTTCACAAAAAAATACAGTTTTATATCTTTATGTTTGAAGCCTGAAATGTGGCAAAAGGTCGCAAAGTTCAAGGGGGCCGAATACTTTCGCAAGGCACTGTAGCTACAGTAGTTGCCATGGTAACAAACAGACTTGCTAGTTTAGTTAACCAAACCATCAGTCCTAGCTTGCCATTATGAACATAAAATGCCAGTAATGTTTTCAATTCGACTTTTGCTTTCAAAAGCAGCCCAAACATAGAACATGAAAGAATGAACTTTAGCCATTGAATTCTACCGTCCAAATATACTGTGCGTTATAGGGAAATAATGCATGCTCTAGAATGCCCTTCAAGCCAATCAGAAACAACTTTTCAACAAGTATAATTATATACTTAAATATAATTATAAACTGGGTGGTTTCGAGCCCTAAATTCTGATTGGCTGACAGCCGTAGCATATGAGACAGTATACCACAGGTATGACAAAACATTTACTTTTACTGCTCTAATTACGTTGGAAAACAGATTATAGCAATAAGGCACCTCGGGGCTGTGTCCAGGGACTCGTCGTGCATATGAACAGTGGCCATATACCACACCTCCTCGGGCCTTATTACTTAAGTAAACGGAGTAGAAAAATTGAAACCAACACTGCATTAAAAAGCCTGGGGACTACAATGCCATTATCCTTTTACCTAAATAACTGCAAAAACTACAGACCAGCTGGTCGGTCGTAAGCAGTTGGACTACTGGAATGTCACAAGGACATCTACCCATACAGTACATACAGTATAAGGATGTGAATATCATTCTACACTGAACACTGTGAATGCATGGGGACTATATAGTTGGAGTGGCCCTCTACAACCTAGTCACAGTAACTAGTGCGCCACAGGACCATCCTCCATGTTCTGTGAGAGAAATGAAGTCGGCTCTCCTCCGTCTCCTCCTGTCTATTGACAGTTGGTGTCGGCCCCGGGGCAAAGTGGGAGTTGTGGTACGCCATTCTAATGATCCCTCTTGAAACCAAACCCTCGCTGTGCTTCCAATCAGTCCACCGACTGCCAATAGAATATTCATATCCTGACCTCAGAGCGGGCGAGTGTAGAATGCCACAAACGAGAGAGAGGGTCCCAGGGTTCTGGAGAATTCCAGCCGCTTTCATCTGGAATAGAGGACACCTTTAATGTCCTGTACTGTACGATCTGCCTGTGAAGCGGGGAGAGAGGGAAGAGTAGGCAGGGAGAGGAGGGGAGAGAGGGAGGAGGAGGAGAGGGGAGAGAGGGAGGATGAAGGAGAGGAGAGGAGAGGGGAGAATAGGAGGAAGCTTGTGAAACAAAACCTTTATGAGCTCCTCCCTTTCATTTGCCTTTCATATTAAAACATTGGGATCTTTTTCTCCAATGTTATAATAACTGAATATTAGCATCTCAATCCATTGAATTACTTTCAATGAGAGGGCAGTGGTTCCTGTTTAATGAGCAGTGATTCATCTACTATTATAATAATTATCATCCACTCTTCCATAATATTCAAATGTTGATCTTCTCAAAAAATTAAGAATTTAGGTGCTTTAAGTGCTTATGTTTTTATTGTGCCTTTTTTATTGTGTAACATCAGAAACAGGAATTTAGCATTGTTCTCGCTTCGCATGTTCACACACACACACACACACACACACACACACACACACACACACACACACACACAGACACACACATCCTGCATGCGCGTCCTGCACTTCCTTCTCCTATGTTTTCACTGTGACTCACCCAGGTATAGATAAAGTGCACTCAGAGAGACATTCCCCTGACACCACACTCCAACATGATTACAGCAAGACGGCCCCAATAACTAAAAGGCTGTATAAAGAAAATAGACAGATATACACTAAGACACTTGGAGGGAAATCTATGTCAAATTGCATTCACAACGTGTTAGTTCTACCCTCAGAGCATTAGAGTGACAGTTAAAGTAGAAGACTACTTGTGCCCATTATTACTGCCAGAACCCCATCGTCTACCCACAATGCAGTTCTAAATATACTTAGGATCTGTTCTGTTTTAACATACATTTCCATTTCCAATTATGAGATGAGGATGAGAGACACATTATACCCCTCCTCCAAAAACAACCACATTTGCAGAGGGAGAAAAAAAACTCCTCTGCAATCAGGTTAGGCCTACTAATCAGAAGGCTTAACAGTCCTGTGCTTAAGTGAAGTGAGTCATTGATTTAAAGTTTCAGGGAACGGAAACATTTAATGACTTGAGGAAGAACAAATAGGCAGCTCAATAGGCACAGTGTATGCTCTGAGAGGATGGACTGTAAGCGCTGGTTAAAATGCACCGACTAATTTAAAGCCGCGCTCCTCCTTGGGTTTTGTTGTCCGATGTTTTTTTTTACCAGAATTTCTTTTCATGCCAAGTGTGTAATTGTTTCCCTAAACTCCCGAAGGAACCCTGAAATACATACACACACACAAATATACACGAGCGCACCTGTAACGATTCTCCTCTTGTGAAGTAGAGGCGGACCAAAGCGCAGCGTGGTGGTTGTTCATTGTATTTTATTTACGACACTATACATGAACAAACTAACGAAAAAACAAGAAACGTGAGAACTCAAAACCTAATACAGCCTATCTGGTGAACACTACACAAAGACAGGAACAATCACCCACAAACAAACAGTGAAACCCAGGCTACCTAAGTATGATTCTCAATCAGAGACAACTAATGACACCTGCCTCTGATTGAGAACCATACTAGGCCGAAAACATAGAACTGCCCCAAAACATAGAAAAACAAACAGACTGCCCACCCAACTCACGCCCTGACCATACTAAATAAATGCAAAACAAAGGAAATAGAGGTCAGAACGTGACAGTACCCCCCCCCCAAAGGTGCGGACTCCGGCCGCAAAACCTTGACCTATAGGGGAGGGTCTGGGTGGGCGTCTGTCCGCGGTGGCGGCTCTGGCGCGGGACGCGGACCCCACTTCGCCATTGTCTCAGTCCGCCTTATTGTCCGCCTCCGTGGCTTACTCACCATGCCCACCCCTCTCAATGACCCCACTGGACAGAGGGGCTGCTTGGGACAGAGGGGCAGCTCGGGACAGAGGTGAAGCAGCTGCTCGGGACAGAGGGACAGCTGCTCGGGACAGAGGGACAGCTGCTCGGGACAGAGGGACAGCTGCTCGGGACAGAGGGACAGCTGCTCGGGACAGAGGGGCGATAGCAGCTCGGGACAGAGGGGCGATAGCAGCTCGGGACAGAGGGGCGGCAGCTGCTCCGGGCGGAGGGGCTCTAGCGGCCCCTGGCTGACTGGCGGCACTGGCGGCCCCTGGCTGACTGGCGGCACTGGCGGCCCCTGGTTGACTGGCGGCACTGGCGGCCCCTGGCTGACTGGCGGCACTGGCGGCCCCTGGCTGACGGGCGGCACTGGCGGCCCCTGGTTGACTGGCGGCCCCTGGCTGACTGGCGGCACTGGCGGCCCCTGGCTGACGGGCGGCACTGGCGGCCCCTGGCTGACGGGCGGCACTGGCGGCTCCTGGCTGACGGGCGGCATTGGCGGCTCCTGGCAGACGGGCGGCACTGGCGGCGCTGGGCAGACGGGCGGCACTGGCGGCGCTGGGCAGACGGGCGGCACTGGCGGCGCTGGGCAGACGGGCGGCGCTGGCGGCGCTGGGCAGACGGGCGGCGCTGGCGGCGTTGGGCAGACTGGCGGCGCTGGGCAGACGGGCGGCGCTGGCGGCGTTGGGCAGACGGGCGGCGCTGGCGCTGGGCAGACGGGAGGCTCCGGCAGAGGCGCCGGACAGGCGGGAGGCTCCGGCAGAGGCGCCGGACAGGCGGGAGGCTCCGGCAGAGGCGCCGGACAGGCGGGAGGCTCCGGCAGAGGCGCCGGACAGGCGGGAGGCTCCGGCAGAGGCGCCGGACAGGCGGGAGGCTCCGGCAGCGGCGCCGGACAGGCGGGAGGCTCCGGCAGAGGCGCCGGACAGGCGGGAGGCTCCGGCAGAGGCGCCGGACAGACGGGAGACTCCGGCAGCGCTGGAGAGGAGGAAGGCTCTGGTAGCGCCGGAGAGGCGGGAGACTCCGGCAGCGCTGGAGAGGAGGAAGGCTCTGGACGGATGGGCCGGAGAGACAGCCTGGTACGGGGAGCTGCCACCGGAGGGCTGGGGTGTGGAGGTGGTGACGGATAGACCGGGCCGTGCAGGCGCACTGGAGCTCTTGAGCACCGAGCCTGCCCAACCTTACCCGGTTGAATGGTCCCGGTCGCCCTGCCAGTGCGGCGAGGTGGAATAGCCCGCACTGGGCTATGCAGGCGAACCGGGGACACCGTGCGCAAGGCTGGTGCCATGTAAGCCGGCCCAAGGAGACGCACTGGAGACCAGATGCGTAGAGCCGGCTTCATGGCACTTGGCTCGATGCCCACTCTAGCCCGGCCGATACGCGGAGCTGGAATGTACCGCACCGGGCTGTGCACCCGCACTGGGGACACCGTGCGCTCCACAGCATAACACGGTGCCTGCCCGGTCTCTCTAGCCCCCCGGTAACCACAGGAAGTTGGCTCAGGTCTCCTACCTGGCGTAGCCATACTCCCTGTTAGCCCCCCCCCAAGAAATTTTTGGGGCTGACTCCCGGGCTTCCATCCACGACGCCGCGCTGCCTCCTCATACCAGCGCCTCTCCGCTTTCGCCGCCTCCCGTTCTTCCTTGGGGCGGCGATATTCTCCTGGCTGAGCCCAAGGTCCTTTACCGTCTAATTCGTCCTCCCATGTCCATACCTCCTCACGCTGTTCCTGCTGCTGCTTTCTCCTTTGCCCATTACCACACCGCTTGGTCCTGTTGTGGTGGGTGATTCTGTAACGATTCTCCTCTTGTGAAGTAGAGGCGGACCAAAGCGCAGCGTGGTGGTTGTTCATTGTATTTTATTTACGACACTATACATGAACAAACTAACGAAAAAACAAGAAACGTGAGAACTCAAAACCTAATACAGCCTATCTGGTGAACACTACACAAAGACAGGAACAATCACCCACAAACAAACAGTGAAACCCAGGCTACCTAAGTATGATTCTCAATCAGAGACAACTAATGACACCTGCCTCTGATTGAGAACCATACTAGGCCGAAAACATAGAACTGCCCCAAAACATAGAAAAACAAACATAGACTGCCCACCCAACTCACGCCCTGACCATACTAAATAAATGCAAAACAAAGGAAATAGAGGTCAGAACGTGACAGCACCTACGCAGGCACTCAAACACAGTCTTTATGGATGCTACACTGGAGACACTTTTGTCCCGTGCTGAATGTGGAGTGTCAGGAAAAAATAATATTTTTTTTCACTTCTTTCAGGGATGTTCTTACTTCTGTCAGCTCTGCCGCCACTGGAAGGTCACTGTGAGGGGGATTTATGGAATGTGCTGAGAGTGTCTAGAGGGTGTTCTTCGGGAGCACGGTGCATGTGAGCTGTTGATTGGACTTTGGGGAAGTTGTTTAGGAGCCTGCAGAGGGAATAGAAAGAGAATGAAGGAGGAGACTTCAACACTATAAAGAACCTTTCCTATGAGAGTACACTACAGTACTGATAACAACAACAACAGAACAGACAATGTTTCCAGACTTCAAACAGCATCATAATAACTGGTTGCCATGACGAGACTTCCTTGACTCTTTCGGCCCATTCCCGTCTTGATACAGACACAGATCAGTTTTCCCGCAGAAAAATGCCGATCTACTTCGTATACATGTGTTAGCTATGTTGTATGGATGTCTTACAACGTCCTTATGTAGGTTCCCTTCAAAGTAACCAGGTTGTTAGCAAGTTTTCAATAAGTGCGATTCCTTCCTCAGCTTCTATCGAAGAACAACCACCATCAGTTTTCCAGGTCGTAGTCACTTTGCTGCAAACATTCACTTATCTTTTTTGTATCTTAATTATGCGTTTATCAGTTTGTCCGACTGATGAATCTGTTATCGGTTGCAAACGCTGTGTGACAAATCCATTGGGATGGTTGCAGGGCCGAGAGAAGTTTCACATTTGTTCAAGGAGTTACTCAAAGGTGATTTTGCAAAGCAGGGAGGTGTTTGGTAAAGAAAGTGGTTCAAGTCCTCAAAATCTGCTTCCCTCGAGTTGTCCTTCCTTATGTTGGAGATTTTGTCCTTTGTGGTTTCTCCTGCGTGACATGATACTTTTTGAATAGGCTAATGTATTGAGACAAAGGCAAACTATAAAACAAAGCATTGCCTTGCGGGTATTGTCTGCCTGACTCCATGCCTTCTTAAATACATTATCATAGATAATGGAAACGGATGTTCTCGAAGGCGTCGAGATGCCGAGTTGAGTCGAAAGAATGCACCTGTAGTTTATTTAGTCACTGGGAAGGAACAGAGAGCCCAGTGTTGATAAAGGGCAATTCTCAAGATAAGAGCTAGAAAAGCCACTCAGACACACACACACCTGCCTCAGCGCTGATTAAGGACCCCATGTCATATAACCTTGGTGGTAAACAAGCATAGTGAATGAAAGAGTAGCTACTGCTCCCGATAGGAGCGGGGGAGCGCCTAATGGAGTGACCTCTCCTCCCCCCTTCCTCCCACCATCCCCTCACTAGTCTTACCCGTATTACACAAACCCAGCCAGGTAATTATCCCTTGGCCTCCTTCTATTGGACGAAACCCTCGCTCGCGACAAATGTCAGTGTGGTGCGTTATACGTCGGCTGTGTCTTCTCCCTCCGCGGGAGAATCGCCCGCTGCCTCTTTATCTCGCCAATTATATGCGGCATCTGTCATCTTCTCCCGTCGAAGAGCAGGGGAACACGTGCACACACACACACACACACACACAGCGGATCAATAAGGCCCAGGCGTGGGCTTTGTTCCCCGTCTCTAACGATCGGTGTGTATCAAAGATACAACCGGAGCCCTCACAAGCAACCTTTGGCATTTGGATGTCAATTATCTCAACGCTCGTCAATAGATCTTCTCGCTTCTTGTTGCAGGTGATCTTACAGGGTGGGAAATCCATACGTCTATGGATCCTATCGCCCTTGGCTCTTTCACCTTTTAAAGCAAGGGACCGTTGTTCTGGGGGAGTGTTTAGAAAGGTATCAGCGTTTTCTGCGCTGTTATGTGGCATTGTGTGTCATCCTGTCTTTAATACATTGGGCAGTAGGCATCAACCTCACCAAGGTTGGAACAGAGTGCTCTGGTGCCAGTCAATAGGGTTTCGTAAGGAGAACAGATATTCAGCGACTCTTTGTAGGACAGTTGGCTTTCAGAAGTTGAAGGTTCACATCCACTGTGGATTGTAAAAGGATAGATAGATTGTGATTGAAACAACAGAAGGAGGAGTGTGGACAATAGTCCTCTCTCAGGAAGATTAGAAGACCTTGGAATATATGGAAGTTGGAATGATTTACCAAGCAAAAGCTTTTAACTGGCAGGGCTTTTAGGTTGTCGTGAAGGACACGCCATGGCAAAATGCAGTACGTCAATCTAAGTGAAATACCAAGCTCCTGCCAAAACATTTAGGATTTATTGGAACGGAGGGAAGGAAGATGAATTATTAGTCCAGTTGGCCAGAAGTTCATGGACTAACCACGGTCTCTCTCTGCACACGTTGTGAATCTTACCTGGTTTATTTTGTGCTTAGGATTTAGGAGTCACTTTGACTTTTTCACCACCGTGACTTGATGTCATCTCGGTAATAGCCAAGCAGCAACTGCTTGGAAAAGGCTTCTCGCCAGACACTTCTCATACCTTTAAAAAGTCACGTCATTACATGCATTCTGTTGTACTGTTTTCTCTTTTCATACACTTGGACCGTAGTAACACGTTTGCTTTACAGTTTCAGGATTTCCATATCAGAGGTCAGAAAGAGAGATTCCAATCTCAAAGGGGCTTTTGTGATTAGTGAAGGATGAATGAAAAGATATAGCTGGATTAGAAGGCCCCCCATCTTGCCCTTCCTCTCCTTTATGTGTATTAACAACCAACCACTAGTACATCGGAGCCTCGCGCACCTAGTTACACAAACAACTCCACCCTCACGTGAACACGTTTACTCCTCGCCCTTGTTCTAGAATCTACGCCTGATGGAATCCCTCAAGATTCCATTCAACCAAAGCGAGTGAACCTCATTGTTTTCTTCTCTTTAGAAAAGCTAGAGCGTAATAAATTGGGATTGAGTCGGAACATTGATCTCTGTTGGTACAGAGCGAGGTAAGCCTTTATGAGCAGTTCAAGGCGGTTCATCGCAGTCGTCCCAGAGGAAAGCCTGGTCGGAGTAAATTGAAGCCAACAAGGGGAGAAGGGGAGGGGTCTTTTTATTCAACAGGCTGGGCCTAGGCTTACTGCGCACTTCAAATACGCACAGCTAATACTGTGAACAAAGCATAGAGCCAACGGCTTGCTTAGTGATTATTTGATTCTATCTTTGATGATGCTTCTCGTGCTCTAGTGTTTGTTCTTTAGAGATTCTTCACCATCAGTATGCTTATTACTAGGTGGGTCGGAGGGCATGCCACTGACTTACATAGGCTATTGTGAAAGACCAAATAAGTTCAACAGATGTGTGGGAAATGTGAGTTGGTCAAGGTTGGAGATGAAAATACTGACCGGAGCCTGTATTTGGGCCTATTTTAATTATTGTTCATTGAGATACGTAAAAATTGTTTTCATGCAAATTTCCTGCAATTCGATGTAGTGTAAGTAACATGACTCATGACATCTTTTGGGTAGGGTATTTAATAATAATTTCATATATTTCATATAGGGAAAATAAAGTCTAGACTATTTTCACAAATGTTATTTCACTATCAAATATGTTATAAACATTTAATTTATATGAACCATCAAGTATCAATTTAGTTAAACCTCTTTTTCAGAACGTGATTAGCTCAATTGATGTCGGCAGAGTCACACCTGTGTCTATAAATTCCTGTCTGTCACATGAGCTACTTGAGATGGCGGTTGCCTGACCCAGAACAAAGTCAGGTCTTGCTCAGCTCCGTATGCTGTCTCTTGTCAAATTCCTATCTTTGATATAGCTGATGTTCCACTCTCGAAATGGCGCGCTACACTTCCAAAATGCCTGTGAATGTTACAGAGACGACCAAAGGATATCCACATGTGCATCGGAGTCGCACATCTTGTTTCTAGCCTAAAGCATTGCAGAGTAAAGTGTCGTTATAGATCGCTTAATATAATTGGGATCCAATTTTCTCATTTTTAAGGGGTACGCTTTTTGACCTTTTTTCTAACAAGGGATACGGCCCACCCCCGCATACCCCCTCAATTCGAGCCAATACTGAAACAAAGGTCACACTCACACAATACCCTCTTTGATCCAGCCGTAGAGAGGTTCATTTGAACTACACCATCTATAACGTTTTCAACTTTCCACTCATAATTAGCTTTGAAACCCACATGGGGTGTTTTGAACTTTCCACTCATAATTAGCTTTGAAACCCACATGACATGTTTTGAACTTTTCTGTTCCGCCTTTTTGATTAAAAGGCAAATTATGGAAATTCTGGCCATTTTCTTTTGCCCTGTGCGTTTTCACTTCTCTAGCTAGCTGTGTCCCTGACTGAGTCTATACCCCCTGAAGCTATTGGAGGTTTTAATGAATGACCTGTCATGGAACTGAAGAGAGAAGCCAGAACATCTAGATATGTAGTCTTTGACATGGTCGGTCTTTGAGACAAACACTATAGCGGGGGCAAATGCACACACGCATGGAGGCGCCTACACACTCACACGGACGCACGCTCACACTGTACACACACCCATCCAGTGTTGCGAAGAGTGTGAGCTGCCAATGTAGCCAGTGGCCAAGCCATAATTATCACTAAGCTATTTGTACTTTACAGATGAAACAATCGAGTTAGTATAAAATAGTATTAATACAGAAATTGATGCAATTAAAGTGCAGGGAAAACTTGGGCTTATTGCCTCTTCATTAAAAAACAGGAGCGAAGAGAGGGATACGGCAATTGCTACTTCCTAAAAACACTTATATTTCTAATCATTTATTTAACTGGAGCCTGCCCAGACTACGTTTCAAGAACTAGTTTTCAAGGGGGTGATTTCAGACACATCCATAATTTGAGTATCTTTCTCTGTGTAGTTATTGCTGGTGATGGGGGTCAGTGGGAAAAAATTAGAAGTCTTGGGCTTTGAAGGCATCTAAACTCCTGATGGACCGACCGACAGATGAGGTCAGGTAGACGCTCTATAGGCTAAACGCCCTTATTCAGCAATCCATCTTTTTATGCCTTGATGGAAAGGGAGAGAGATGAGAGAGAATAGGATGGAAGAAGAAGAGAGAGAGAGTGGGTCACAAAGAGAATTCGCCCGAGGACAGTTTAGACGGAGAGAGAGAGAGAGAGAGAGAGAGAGCACCTTAAAATACTATCCCCCTGCCTGTGAAACATCAAAGTAGCAGGGAGGAAGGAACCCAACCCACCGCCATGGCTGCTGCCCTTTATCACGAGCCGTCGGGCTCGCTGCAGCACCGCTGGGATCGCAAAACTTTCCCCCCTTCCATAACTGTTTGTCACCTCCGCCGCCGTAGCAACCATGCCATGTGTCAGTCCGTTGATTTATGACCTTGATTAATAAACCACTCAAAGGACACCTGGCATGATAGATCTCTCTCTTTCCTGTTGGAAATTGTACAGGGAATTGGCCCGCCTCTTACCTCTTTAGACCCCTCCAACCTCCTCCAGAGCTCCCTAGCACTTTCTAGGTGGCGCATATCACTTACACTAACAAGCCTAGCAGCGGTGAAACATTGAAACATTCTCCCTCCCTCCTTTTTAATTTCCCCTCCTGTCGTCCTGTTCCTTTGCGAGAGAGAGAGAGAGAGAGAGAGAGAGAGAGAAAGAAAGAGAGAGAGCGCCGAAAGAGAGCGCCGGGTCAGGCCGGGAGGCATCTCATTCATACAGCTACTGTCACTTTTATTGGGGCCATTAGTTTGAAGGGGAGACACCCTGGGAGTTTGTTGCGATTAAGGGAGAGAGGGAGGGGAAAGATAGAGAGGAAAAGGGAAAAGAAAAGTGCTGAATCCAACTTTTTTAGGTGGTGAGTAGTGACTTTGGGGAGGTGTGCCCCACTCAAGGACACAAAATGACTGACTTATTGGCCAACCCGGACATTTTCTTTGTGTGCTAATAGGACAATGAGGTTCATTGTCTTTGCCAACACTCAGATGTATGGTTATGTTTGCGGTGTGAATAATAGGCTCCGGAATGGAAAAGGACTTGTTACTGTACAGGGGTCAGACTTCTTTAGTAGACTAATGGGTTACACAGAGAACACTGGTCTTACAGGCCTACAGGGGGATGATGTAGAGACAGTATTATTGGCGTTCATCTCTAAAGGTGGTAGCTAGGCTAATATCTGTTTATGCTTTACCTCAATGTTAACATCTTAGATCAGGGTTGCCCAACCCTCTTCCTGGAGATCTACGGCCCTGTGGGTTTTCAGTACAACCCTAATTTAACACACCTGAGTCTACAAATTAGCTGCTCAACAAGACCTTAACTAGCTGAATCAGATACGCTAAATTAGGGTTGGTCTGAAAACCTACAGGACAGTAGATCTCCAGGAAGAGGGTTGGAGTGAAAACCTACAGGACCGTAGATCTCCAGGAAGAGGGTTGGTTGGGCTGAAAACCTACAGGAAAGTAGATATCCAGGAAGAGGGTTGGAGTGAAAACCTACAGGACCGTAGATCTCCAGGAAGAGGGTTGGGCTGAAAACCTACAGGACAGTAGATCTCCAGGAAGAGGGTTAGAGTGAAAACCCACAGGACAGTAGATCTCCAGGAAGAGGGTTGGAGTGAAAACCTACTGGACCGTAGATCTCCAGGAAGAGGGTTGGAGTGAAAACCCACAGGACAGTAGATCTTCAGGAAGAGGGTTGGGCTGAAAACCTACAGGACAGTAGATCTCCAGGAAGAGGGTTGGAGTGAAAACCCACAGGACAGTAGATCTTCAGGAAGAGGGTTGGGCTGAAAACCTACAGGACAGTAGATCTCCAGGAAGAGGGTTGGTCTTAGATGCTAGAAAGAAAAGTCTGACACCGAATAGGTGCAGTGAAATGTGTTTTTCTACAGGGTCAGCCATAGTAGTACGGCACTCTTGGAGCAAATTAGGGTTAAGTGCCTTGCTCAAGGGCACATCGACACCTTGTCGGCTCGGATATTCAAACCAGCAACTTTTTGGTTACTGGCCCAACGCGCTAGGCTACCTTACTAAGCCAGCATCTGTCTATAGACTGAAATAAACCCTCTTCCTTCCCCCTTTCTCTCCCATTTCAACACTAGTGTAAATCCAGACAGGGTGCGGTATGGTGCTATGCGGAGCGTTTAAAAAGCAAAGCGGTGTAGCTAATCACGGACAAACAGCGGCCGAGGCTGCAGGCGTGTGATAGAGCCCCAGCATGCAGGTATTAACGGCTACCTTTAAAGGATTTGAATGATGCCGGTAACGGGGACACGGTTGGCATGCAAAAACCTCCCGCCGACAGGGAAATGAACAAATAATACAATGAAGGAAGATAAGGATGGTTCTCCTGTTCTACTATACTGCCACCATACAGATGGTCATCTTGGCGTCTGTTAGGAAGGGGTCAAACACATTACCAGTTCTTTATATGAGAACAGAGACAGAGTGAGAGAGTGAGATAGAGAGACAGAGTGAGAGAGTGAGAGAGAGATAGAGAGACAGAGTTAGAGCGAGAGATAGACAGAGAGAGTGAGGAAGACAGAGAGAGAGGAAGAAAGTGAGAGAGAGGGAGAGACATAGAGAGAGAGATAGAGAAGGGGGCTGAGAGAGAGAGAAAGAGAGGTGGGGGGAATAAATGAATGTCGATTTGGAATGCTTTTTTCCATCACATTCCCCTGCTTCGTAACCCAGGTTCTAAATTAGATTTCTGGAAATAGATGTTGTCAGTAAGAATATGTTCATTGTTATTATTTTGATAAGGTGACAGTTCTTATTTGTATGCATGCATGTATATAGAAGGATCATATTGAACTGTATTTCAGTTATTACAAACACAATGTGACAAAGGTTGACCGACAACAAGCTTTTACGGTATGACATGCTTATTTACTGCTTATGAATGTGTCTTGTATGGGTTATGAAATCCTTATATAGGTTAGCCTTGCCGCCATGTTATTTTCCTTGGTTTATCAAGTGGGCCTCTATACCGCTGCTCCTTGTAATATATTTAAAAAAAACAGAGACCAATTCAACAATTCAATCAAGTGCTAACAGGGACGTTAACCGTTAATGCCCTTGAATGGGACCAGGAGAATGGTGATACAATAGCAAGATTAGATTAACACATCACTAGAGATGAAATTCTCTCTCTCTCTCTCTCTCTCTCTCCATCTCTTTATCTTACCATCACTCTGCCCTTCTCTCTCTTGCTTTTCTGTTTTTCCCTCTTACCCCTCTCTCCCTCTTTCGTTCTTTCCATCTCTTTCTCTCTCTTACTTATCTGTTTTTCCCTCTTACCCCTCTCTCCCTATTTTGTTCTTTCCATCTCTTTCTCTCTCTTACTTATCTGTTTTTCCCTCTTACCCCTCTCTCCCTCTTTCGTTCTTTCCATCTCTTTCTCTCTCTTACTTATCTGTTTTCCCTCTTACCCCGCTCTCCCTCTTTCGTTCTTTCCATCTCTTTCTCTCTCTTACTTATCTGTTTTTCCCTCTTACCCCTCTCTCCCTCTTTCGTTCTTTCCATCTCTTTCTCTCTCTTACTTTTCTGTATCCCCTTTTCTCTCTGTCACTCCTCTCCCTCCCTCCCCCCTCTCATTTCAATTCAAATACCCTGAATTACCTCCTGTTTCAAGGAAAAGAGCAACACTGATTGTTTCTCTCTTTCCCTCTCTCTACCTCTCTCTCCCTCTGTATTTCATAATGTACCATCTGACACCTCCTTGGTCTGTGTAATCTACCTAGAGTGTCATCCCCTCTCGTCTCTAGTAATGATGACATAAGTGTCTCTCCGGCACGACTAGCTGATTGGTGACCCATCCTGCTCAGGCACATCCAGAATAATCAGCCCCATCAGTGGCCTGGAGATAGCTTGAGCTGATGAGCAGCCGGGAGCTAACATCACCACCCCTTCCTCTTCTCGCCTCTCTCTCCTTTCTCGTCTCTCGCTCTCTCCTTTCTCCTCTCTCTCTGTGACACAACTGTGATCTTAACTCCTACTGTATAAGGCATGGTCATATGGCTACATGGTATACGTTATAGGGATACATTTGTGGAATGCCATTATCCTCTTATAGCAGTCTAAGGCACTGCATCTCAGTGCCAGAGGCATCATTACTGCCCCTGGTTCTAATAAAAACATTTTTTTTAACTAGGCAAGTCAGTTAAGAACAAATTCTTATTTTCAATGACAGCCTAGGAACAGTGGGTTCAGGAGCAGAACGACTGATTTTTTTACCTTGTCAGCTCGGGGGTTCGATCTTGCAACCATTCGGTTACTAGTCCAACACTCTAACCACTAGGCTACCTGCCACCCCGAATCCAGGCTCACATCCGGCCGTGATTGGGAGTCCCTTTGGGCGGGGCACAATTGGCCCAGCGTCGTCTGGCCGGGGGTAGGCCGTCATTGTAAATGAGAATTTGTTCTTAACTGACTTGCCTAGTTAAATAAAGGTTAAATAAAAAATAGAAATAAAATATATATGATTATAAATCTCTCTCCTCCTCTCTCTCTCTGTGTGTGACAAGAGGTGATCATAACCCATGTACTAAATAATGTATAGGGATGGATATCCTTTTATAACACTCTCCCATCTCTCTTTCTCTCTTTGAATAGATGATCTTTGAGGAATGTACTGTATAGGGATGGATTTCATTCTAACCTTTTCTCTCTCTTCCTCTCCTTCCCAGAGCACCTGAAGGGCCGTCTGGAGGAGTACATGGCCCGGTTCCCCAAGGTGCGCATCGTTCGGACCAAGAAGAGGGAGGGTCTGATCCGTACCCGTCTGCTGGGGGCCTCGGTGGCCAAGGGAGAAGTCCTCACCTTCTTGGACTCTCACTGTGAGGCCAACGTCAACTGGCTGCCCCCCCTGCTTGGTGAGTGTGTGTGTGCGTGTGCGTGTGCGTGTGGACCAGCCACACAAAGTGCAGTCCCCCCTGTTCGGTGAGTCGACTGGAACGTCGTCTCAGAGCGTAGCTGCAGGTAAAGATAACTAAAAAAAAGCTTAGATTGGGAGAGATTTGGGCCAGGAGAGGAGTGAGCAGGAAAGGAAAGTGGGGGGAGAAGAGGTCGGGAAAAGTGGGACGGAGAAGGTGCATCTTTTAGTCGTCTTTTTTTCTCTGTAAGAAGAGAGTGGCGCCGGGGAGAAGTTTGGGTCAGGAGAGCGAAAGAAAGGGTGACAAATCGAGCTAGAGAACGTGTGAGAGAGTAGGAAGGTTAAAATCTCCATAAGAAAAGTGGCTTATCTCACACTTCTATATCTGTCAGTTTCACAAAGGAAATCTCTCTCTGTTTCTGTAGTTTGTTTGATAAAAGAGTGGCGCAGCCTGAATCCATGTTCAATGCACGTTCCCGACGCGCCGCTCCAGGGGTGCAACCCTAAGCAGAGGAAAACTGCATCCTGGGCTGTCGCATCACGTGTAGCCTGTGAACAGGTGTGCTGTTCTTCACATACCAGCATAGTATGTTACTGCAACATTAGGGAGACTAGGGAAACTCCCTGATAATAGCCTTCTCCCAGCACATCTCCCAGCACAAAATAAATGGATGTGAAGTGATTACAGCCATTACTGTACTCAATCACACAGGGACTGGGATTCCCATGAAAGGTATGATAGATATGTACGCCCAGGTCCCTATGATAATAATAATAGTAGATAATAGCCACACCGCCACCACCATTCCACGACATGGCCCCATTGTCTTCTGGCTAACAGAGAAAGAGGACTCGCAGTATGGGGTTCTTTAATTGGTTGGAATGGATGAGGTATGCGTCCCAAATGGCACCCTATTCCCTTTATGGTGCACTACTTTCCTATGGGCCCTCGTCAAAAGTAGTGCACTATAAAGGGAATAGGGTGCCATTTGCGAGGCTGATGTAATGTGGGGCGTGAAGCGGAGGAGGGAGGCCATGCTGTGCTGTGGGGCTCGCATGCATGAATAGAGTGGAGGAGATACCGCAGTGAACCCCAGGCCATCCACAGGCACGGTGACACATGCAATCATCCTGCCGGGCTCTGATATCAGATCAGTGGAATACAGGGATTTGCTGTTTGTCTTTCTTTCTTTCTCTCTTATTTCAACCTCTCCCTCTACCTCTCTCTCTCTCTCTCTCTCTCTCTCTCTGTAGATCTAAGACTCCAACACCACACCATTCTAATTAACAGGCCAGGTTTTTATCACTGCTCTCTGAATCTAATGCTTCCTCTCTCCTTGGATCTCCTACAAACCCTGGATCTTACCTTGATCAAAGGACATAATGTATAACCCACATAACGAACGGAACAACTTTTGAATTAACCGCTCTTTCGCTATGTGTAACAAACCTATACGATAAGGAAGTGTGGGCATGGTAACTGGGTGGATTACATTACAGTTTTATTTTTCACCTGACTGCTACATTTGAAATGCAGTCCCTTCTCGTTTAATGAGCTCTTGAGAGTTCCCTTCCCATTTGCCTCTTGTTATTTGCCTTTTTGTTCATTTATATTTCATTACAATTGGGAGCTCTCTCTCTCGTTCTCTCTTTCCTTTGTTTGAAATGTATCCATGCAGGCCCAGTAAGATGGTGTCATGGGTATTCACGTTTTGACTACTTAACAGCAGCGCTGGAAATGTGAGGGAATAAAACAAAGGATGGTGTCACAGTAAGCACACTAGATGAATATTACAGAGACCTGCACATAAACACCAACTGATTCAAGTCAATAGTTTCTGTATGTTTATATTGGCAGGGCCAGGGGGGGGGGGGGGGGGGGGGGGGGCTTATAGCTGGGTAGTTACTGTTTGTACAGCCTTCCATATGCCAATTAAATGACATCTTAACCGTGTGAGAAACCCGCCACCATTTCAACGTGTGTTACTCTTCGCCATGCTGCATGACAATGATTTTATAGCAGTTGGCCATAAGCAGATCTGGGACCAGGCTACCAGTACTGAGCCCCATGGCATGGCAATAGCCATAGGACCACAAACAGATCTGGGACCAGGCTACAGTATTGATAGTAAAGGTGTGTCAATGTACAATACTGTACAGTCACTCCCCATTAGTCTCAGTGCTGTGGTGTTGGGCCTCTGCTCCCCTTCTCTCCATGGTCCAGCACACACGGCCCACAGAAGAGAGAGGTGGGCGGGGTGTGACAGATCTGGGGCGGCTTATCATTGCTTAGCTCAGTCACACACACACGGCAAACAGACACGTCGAGGTTGGCTCTCAGGCCTCCACGGAGCCAACCTACTTTGAAACGCTGTAATTGTTTCTAATCGTCCAGTGACTCGCTGTCGGAGGAGCAGAGCTGCCCAGAGACCTCCACATAAGGGGAGAGGAGGGAGGAAGCGGTAGAAGGGGACAGAGGGAGGGACAGAGGGAGAGACAGAGGGAGGAAGCGGTAGAAGGGGACAGAGGGAGGGACGGAGGGAGAGAGGTCCAAGGGAACAAAAGCAATTGCCCTGGTTCCACTCCCTATGTGTATTTCAGAGAAATGGAGAGAGAGAAAAACAAGAGATAGAAAAGAAAGAAAGAAAGAAAGAAAGAAAGAAAGAAAGAAAAAAATAAGGAAAGAAAGAAAGAAAGGAAGGAAGAAAGAAAAATAAGGAAAGAGAGAAGTACAATCAGCAGGGTATGGTGATTGATACATGCTCACACTCTTTCTCTCTGTTGTTCTGTGCCGCATAAAGACCAGATTGCCCAGAACCCCAAGACCATCGTGTGCCCTATGATTGACGTGATCGACCATAACCACTTTGGATATGAAGCCCAGGCTGGGGACGCCATGAGGGGAGCCTTCGACTGGGAGATGTACTACAAACGCATCCCCATCCCTCCAGAGCTCCAGGGCCCCGACACAAGTGATCCCTATGAGTGAGTACACAGATACGCATGTGCACGCAGTCATACACGCACACACACACACACACACCTACCAACCGCCTTATATGTGTCATAGACAGGCAGCCCAATTCTGAGATTTGTTTAAATAATTGGGCTTTTGACCACTCTTGACACCCTCAAATATCTTTGTGATCGAGGTCTGTGATCTGTGTCTAAGGCCATTTTATCCCTCGTGGAGATAAGAGTTCCTCCTATCCTATCCTAGGTAATCAACTCTGAAAAAGATGTGATGTGAAAGAGCTGATGTGATTGGTCAAAAGATCAGAATTGAGCTGCCTGTGTAAACGCAGCCTAATTTATGACACACGACACCAGCCTGCTACAAGCCGCACGGCTGAATCATTTCCCTCAGTCAGTTACTAGAACAGTGGCGCAGCCAGGCAGCAAGGAGGGCAGGTGAGAAAGCTA
This sequence comes from Oncorhynchus clarkii lewisi, assembly GCF_045791955.1. NCBI lineage: Eukaryota > Metazoa > Chordata > Actinopteri > Salmoniformes > Salmonidae > Oncorhynchus > Oncorhynchus clarkii. The sequence goes on from NC_092165.1 coordinate 12,339,504, forward strand.
GAAAGCTAATTTCCTCTGCTAGCCCTCTTCATATATCCCTCTAAATTAATCCTGGGCTTAATGCCTTGGCTGCGTCGCCAGTTGGGGGTGAAATGTGTGAGACGGTGATAGAGGATAGGGGATTGGGAGCAGCACAGCAGTCACTGGGCTGTAACATCCTCTACTCTTCACTGTGACTGACTCCTCTGGCTCACTCTCTCGTTCCCCTGCTAGGGACTTTTTGCTTGCTGCTATTACTGTGTATGCAATGAATGCTTAAAGGAACCCGCTAACCTCTCTTTTAGACCACCAGAAATGACTCACGATGTCTGGCAAGCTGTCCAGTTAGTCACTCTTTACACCCTCAAATATCTTTGTGGTCCGAGGTCTGTGATCTGTGTCTAAGGCCATTTTATCCCTCGGGGAGATAAGAGTTCCTCCTATCCCAGCCTAGGTAAGCACTTACTGTTAAAGATACACATCTGAACCAACACCTTTTTTTGATCTCTTTAACACGTCAGGCTCCGACTGGCGATCGCTCACAGATCCACAGAGGTACGTAGGTAGAGGGCCCCTAGAATAGATGAAAGCCCCACTGACGTGAAGGCAGAACAGGATGATCCAGTGGGTGTTACCTCTGGTCTGTGTCCCAAACGGCACCCTATTCCCCTTAGGGCCCTGGTCAAAAGTAGTATACTGAATAGGGAATAGGGTGCCGTTTTGGACGCAGACATAGCTTTACCCAGTCAGCAGATACTCTTATCCCAGGTCACAGGGAGCGGTTGGCATTTTACACCTCCTCCATTTACATAGAGATACAGTATGGTTTATTAATGAAGCAAATCATCACCTGTCCTCTTCAAGGGCAACGGCATCATCAGGGGTTAAACTGTGTAAATGCTGAGATGGTAAATATATGTGGGGGGGCGACCTATATCTGTGCGACCTACTCAGAAATCCAGCTGTCAGGGTGCTGTTTTCCAGTGACTAGCGGCTCCCTCCCTTCTCGTATCTAGACCTTTCCCAGGACAACCAAATATCCTTCCCCCACCTCCACCGCAACTTGCCCAAAACACTGACAGCTCAATGCCGTGCACCCCTGGATCTGAACCTTTACCTAATTTAAATTCTATAACACCAGCTCTCATTCCTGGTTCCCTTTATCCAAATCCCCCACCTCTCTGCCTATAGCCTGAGGCTAAGCTCTCCACACTCAATGGTCCTCTTCTTATCCTAAACCCAGACAGACAGAAAGGCAGACCGACAGCCCTCCTACCTTCCAACAAACCCTCTCCCTGTTCCCAGACTATCCCCCCAGGCTGCTGCTGCCTCCTACTCCTCCAGACTCTAAGGACTTGGCCCAGGGCAGCTCACAGTAGGCTGCCCAGACTTGTATGCTTCCCTATAGGCCCAGAGGCCCAGCATGCACCCCCTACCAGGCATGAATCCATGGATCCTCTCTGGAGCCAGCCAGCACAACTCACACAGCCAGACTCCCAGCCAGGCCTCCTTGGCTCCATTCTGTTGCACTGATAAACCAGACCTTTAACCCTCCCACATTGCTTTCTCATCTCAGCTCCATCATCCTAAACTTTCAATGTGTGTGTGTGTGTGTGTGTGTGTGTGTGTGTGTGTGTGTGTGTGTGTGTGTGTGTGTGTGTGTGTGTGTGTGTGTGTGTGTGTGTTTCTTATTACCACAGGTGTCCCAGTCAAAGCAGTGCTAAATTGAGATTCATTAAGGGAATGAATGCAGAAGGATGATGCTCATGAAATGTAACACTTTCCCAAACTGCCTCCATCTGTCATGTTTGGCTATGGGAGAGAGATTCTGTTCAACCAAGATAATACCCACAATGCTGTTTGGTAATGTGAACATGGGGCGGGTACACTGAAATGATTACAGTTTAAATGAGATTACTACTGCACCAATATATTTAGACTCGAGTGGCTTATTTGAGAAAAATCACTGTGCGAGGTTGACTCATATGAAAAGTTCTGGTGGAATGACTTAATCGTAATCATAATCGCACTTTGAAAGTCGAGCACGTACTGTATTGAAGGCATGTTCATTTGTATCAGCAGACACAATACTACAACCATTCCATTTTCACTTATTGCTTGGTCGAACAGAGCAGGACACATACTTTGAGTACAATACTTTTAGTGAGCCACATACGTGTTCTGAAAGGAACTCTTCTATGTTCATGTTCCAAACAAAGATATCAAAGAGTGATTTTTTATCTCACCTACGGTGTCATCACGTAGGGGGCAACGTTTGTGAAAGACTTGCTCCTTTTAAATCCCCTATTTATTTATTTATTTTACCTGTGGGTGCTGTGTTTTTGTTTCGGGTTTGAGAAAAGAGAAGTTAACAACACGAAGAGGAGACAAGGAAGAAAGTAAAATCAATATCGAGACCAGTATTTTTTCATGGGCGTTGTGATACCGAGCTGAATATCTGGACATATTCCTCATCACAACCTTGTCTCTCTGGGAGGTTAAGAAGAATATCCAACAGGGAGGAACAATGTAATATAAATAACTAGCTTAGGCCAAGGTTTCTACTTAATTACAATGATTCTACAGAACACACATATCTCATTAGAATAACAGTTCCTTATGTACAGGAGAATGTTGAGGATGAGAAGGCTCTCTTCCTTTGTTATAACCAACGACATGCACTTTATTGTGAGTATGTTGTGGAGGGAGAATAGCATCTGATCTGAGGTCAGGGTAAGAGGCATAAAGGAGGACCCTGATGCTGACAACGTAACAGGCAGTGTGTCCATGTTAAACTTTGCCACGTGCCATGGCACTGATGGCAGATCCCCGTGTTAACTAGCAACCAAGGCTTCTGAAGATGTCCAAGACTTAATACATTAGTCAGTCCGTCTGTTTGTGAACAACCCTTTCTCTGTGTGAAACTAGAAGGACCACCAACTTCCACGTCAAGTCAGGACATTTTGTGGATTTGTACATTAAAAAAAAGAAAACATAAAACAACTTGCTTCGGCTCCGTGATTTCCTACTTTACTGATTTCCTACTTTGTTTGAAAAAAAAAAAGAGTGGGAGAGTTAGACAAAATGGGGCAGCTATGATTTTTCACAATCGCCTCTCCATTCCAGAAGAGAGAGAGAAAGAGAGAGAGAGAGGAAGAGACAAACATGTGATGGACTGGTAATGAGGCTCTACTGCTAGGTGCAGAGGAGATAAAGGATTCCACAGGCTTTCAATAAATCCTTCCTGCCTTTCTACTGGTGGCGCCACATAGGGCTGCAGGCCTGCCTGCCCCTGTCTGCCTTCCTGCCTCCATCCCTGCCTTCCTGCCTGCCTCCATTCCTGCCTTCCTGCCTGCCTGCCTTCCTTCCTTCCCTCCATCCATTTCTGCCTTCCTTCCTGTCTGCCTCCCCCCTGCCTGCCTGCCAGCCTGCCTGGCACATTCAGCACTAACACATTGGTATGTGTGAAGTGTGCTCCTCTAAGATGCCTTAATATAGATCTTAGCGCCTGTTATCAGATGAAAGCAGTTCCTCTACCTGGAACAAAGCTCATTGTGAAATGACTGATCCATTGAGAAGGCACATTTTGCTTCTTTTTTTTTTCATACTCTGTGCGTGTGCGTGTGTGTGTGTGTGTGTGCGTGAGTGTCGATCGGTCCTAGCACATCAGAACTAAATTAAACCTGATAATTTAACTTTGTCACAACGCTGTTCGATGGGCATTAATCTTGTTAAATAAACACTACACCCCCCCAACCCCCACACACCCCGACACATACACACACATGCACTTCCCTTCTCCACATTCAGATCATGACATGACCTGCACTCTGACCTATCTCTCTGTCTATAGCTGATGTCATATCGCCACCTACTGGCCTAACAGCAACATCATAATATCCTTTACATACGTACTGTATCACCATAGTCGACTCAATTTAACCTTCGCTAAGCCCCTCCCCAGAATTCTGGGCAACCAATCACAGTGCTCCAATGGATAGCAGTATGGTTGCACTCGGACAAGCTCATGTTTGAAATGAATGAAAGCCAGTGGGCAGTGGGAAAACAAGTTTTATTAAAATATATATTTTTAACGGCTTAATAATGAAGCCGTGCATCAGGAGTACTTGCTACTGTGATTTTTGAAATGCAGAGCGGGTATTTTTTTAATCCAAAATTATACTTTTGTTACATTGTTTGAAAGCTCAGGGGGTTAGCTAGTTCTCAGTATAATTGACCACCAAACATTGCTAACGCTACCTAGCTAACCACTTAATATAACTTGTTTTCTCAAAATGTATGTTAGCTAGCTAAGTTAGCCATATTAACTCCCATCTGAGGTCGACATCAGGATACGATTCCAGAGCACTAGTTTGCTCCAAATTGATTGTAGATTTGGCTACATGCTCACATTGAATTCAGAGCCAATCAGTGGCTAGCTACACTACAAACATAATTTTACCAGGTTCACGAGAAGCAGTTGACAATCCACCACATCATACCCTAGAGTTTCCTGATTACCAAAGGGTAGTCTGTGTTTAATTTCCTTGTGTATTAAAGTTTGTTATCATTGTGGGGGGATTTCGCCAGTGGTTATTGGGGGAATTGGGTTTCCCAGGAAAATGTCCAAGATTGTAACAGTAACCAAGGGAGGTGGACAGAGGTGAAAGTAAGACGGTCCGATACGGCATCCCGGTTAAATAATTAGTGGGGGTAAGCCGTGCCGGTAAAACGTACGCCTATAGGCTATTACACAGTGTTTTAACATTACTGCATCTCAGCTGCATGATAAATTAGCGAATTGACTGGAAACCGGGTGCTATGCAATCTAAATTGCGTTGTGGTTTGAGGAGAACACTTACATGTTGTCAAGGCGGTGATGGGTGGCCAAGACGCTCGGCGCCAAGGCGGAGATGGGTGGCCAAGACGCTCGGCGCCAAGGCGGAGATGAGTGGCGTGGACATGCATCAGTTCAGGCAACAAGTGTGAGCCTAATGACAATTGCAGAATGTCATCACAATACACGTAGGTGTTTTGTAACAGATGCCTCTTTGCATTCATGAAATTGCGGGTGCACAGTGCACTGTTGGGGTTTGGATGCTGAAATGAGTTTCTGAGTGGACGAATGTGCGTGGGTAGACAACAGGAGCGCCTTTGTTAAGTGATTGTTTGACAATCAGATGAAAACATCATGACTGGTTGTGTTTATGCTACATTAAAAAGCATAGGCGGCGTGTCCATAAGGCAAGGGGAAGCTTTCCCTAAAGTAAATTGAATTAAATTGCCAAAATGATTAGCTAACTCCTGTCTATACATAAATAAAAAAAATCATTCAATATAGGCCACTAAAACAGAAAGCATGATTTGGCCACAGAGGATAATTAGCTTTAAAAAAAATAGCTGCGGATTGTTTTAAAATGCATAGCCTGCAGTCGGAAGGGCTTGCAATTTGGGCAGCACTTGCTGCGAATACGAAATAGATGATTGTTGAGTTGCTACCATCAGTGAAAAGCAGAGAGACCCAGCCAAGCATATCGCAATATTTAAAAAGACAATCGCAGAAAAACTGTTTGGAAAGTAAATGGCTATTGCTGTAAAGATATGGCAATGAAAAGACTCCAGTCTATCTGTTAGATATCAACATTCTTAACTTAATTAAGCGAACAGTCGCATATCTTATTGGCACCAGCAGAGAACATCGACCATATCCCCGTTGAGTCTGCATATTCACTGTCTGCCATTGGGTCAGTGCCACTTTTGTTTGTTTTTGGACAATCACTTCCTCCTCCAGGTTAGATGGACATCATATTGTATTTGTGTCTCTCCTTTTTGTAGGTCTATCATATGGATCAGACAACATTTGTTTTTATTGATCTGTTTGTCGGTGTCAGCAGAGTAGGTTACCCTGTCATTTTTTTGCATAAAAAAATGGGTGAGCGCACGTACAGGTAAGACATTAAATCTACTTTCACCCCTGGGGGTGGGGCTTAGCGAAGCGTCAATTAGTACAATACAATAAACTCTCATTCATATATTACAGACACTGCTGCCATCCCTACATTCTATTATATCATTATAGCTGACTCCATATACTAGGGTCCCATTGTTCTGTATAATATGCAGTCTGTGGAGGCGGAGGGCATTGAATAATGGATATGTACAGTACATTCATTTTAATCATAATATAATCACCATACAGAGACAGAGTGACTGTGTGCCCTTGCCGTCTCCTACTACTGTGCCTTGAACACACACACAGACACAGACAGAAACACACACACAGACAGAAACACACACAAAGACACACGCACAATCTGCACATGGAGGCCTCAAGGCGAGGGGATTATATAAAGAGAAATAAATACATGACGGGAGGGGGGTACCTATGCAGAGAGAGCAGGGAGCTGTATCACTGGATAGCACACACACATTGGGCCTATATTCTCAGCTGACTCCCCCTTGCCCGCTGGCAGTCTCTGACCTTGGCTGCATGGACGTGCATTGCAAATGACTCCCCCCTACACACTCGCACACACACAACTCCCCCTCTATACACATCGCTAATCCTGCCTTCCATTTCCATGAATTGAACTGCTTAAAGGGATGCAGGAGGACACATACAAATATTCACAAGTTCATCTGACTCTAGGGAAGTAGAGATAAAGGGCTTCATTGCCAAAATCCTGAAGTATCCCTTTAATAAAGCCATCCATAATTGGCCATAAGATGGTTAAGGCATCCATTATTCCATTTTCCCCAGTGGAGAGCTTGGACTGTGCTGGTGAGTGGAGAGCTTGGACTGTGCTGGTGAGTGGAGAGCTTGGACTGTGCTGGTGAGTGGAGAGCTTGGACTGTGCTGGCCAGTGGAGAGCGTGGACTGTGCTGGTGAGTGGAGAGCTTGGATTGTGCTGGCCAGTGGAGAGCGTGGACTGTGCTGGTGAGTGGAGAGCTTGGACTATGCTAGCCAGTGGAGAGCGAGGACTGTGCTGGTGAGTGGAGAGCGTGGATTGTGCTGGTGAGTGGAGAGCTTGGACTATGCTGGCCAGTGGAGAGCGTGGATTGTGCTGGTGAGTGGAGAGCGTGGACTGTTCTGGTGAGTGGAGAGCTTGGACTATGCTGACCAGTGGAGAGCGTGGATTGTGCTGGTAAATGGAGAGCTTGGACTGTGCTGGCCAGTGGAGAGCGTGGATTGTGCTGGTGAGTGGAGAGCGTGGACTGTGCTGGTGAGTGGAGAGCGTGGACTGTGCTGGTGAGTGGAGAGAGTGGACTGTGCTGGTGAGTGGAGAGCGTGGACTGTGCTGGTGAGTGGAGAGCGTGGATTGTGCTGGTGAGTGGAGAGTGTGGACTGTGCTGGTGAGTGGAGAGCATGGACTGTGCTGGTGAGTGGAGAGTGTGGACTGTGCTGGTGAGTGGAGAGCGTGGATTGTGCTGGTGAGTGGAGAGCGTGGATTGTGCTGGTGAGTGGAGAGCGTGGACTGTGCTAGCCAGTGGAGAGCGTGGACTGTGCTGGTGAGTGGAGAGCGTGGATTGTGCTGGTGAGTGGAGAGCTTGGACTATGCTGGCCAGTGGAGAGCTTGGACTGTGCTGGTGAGTGGAGAGCGTGGACTGTGCTGGCCAGTGGAGAGCGTGGACTGTGCTGGTGAGTGGAGAGCGTGGACTGTGCTGGCCAGTGGAGAGCGTGGATTGTGCTGGTGAGTGGAGAGCGTGGACTGTGCTGGTGAGTGGAGAGCGTGCACTGTGCTGGTGAGTGGAGAGTGTGGACTGTGCTGGTGAGTGGAGAGCGTGGATTGTGCTGGTGAGTGGAGAGCGTGGACTGTGCTGGCCAGTGGAGAGCGTGGACTGTGCTGGTGAGTGGAGAGCGTGGATTGTGCTGGTGAGTGGAGAGCGTGGACTATGCTGGCCAGTGGAGAGCGTGGACTGTGCTGGTGAGTGGAGAGCGTGGACTGTGCTGGTGAGTGGAGAGCGTGGACTTTGCTGGTGAGTGGAGAGTGTGGACTGTGCTGGCCAGTGGCGAGCTTAAACTATGCTGGCCAGTGGGGAGCTTGGACTGTGCTAGCTAGTAGATAGCAGATGGCAATCTCTGTTGATGCTTTTTCTATTTTCTTTTAGGCTCTGAATAAATTGTGTGATTTCTATTGATGGAAATGATATGGGTTTAGAGTAATAACTGTGGTTTGGCTGAAGTTTCCCTAAACAGGTTGTGGGTGTGTGCGTGGGTGTGTTTTGCATGTGTTTGTTCGTGTGTGTGTGTGTTTATAAGCAATGTTCCCTCTAATATTTTTTGTCACTGAGCAAATTTCAGGTCTGCTGAGCGCAAACCTGAACGTTGTGAAAATTCTGTGTAACTTCCAGAGCTGTGAACACTGAGGCTGTACCCGCTTTAAGTTACAATTTTAACAGTGGCCAAGTAGGCTACTGTGGTTATTTGATCATAGTTTGTTTTGTTTCTGTATTGTTGCATTGAAATTGGCTAATATTGCGTTGTAAAGGCAAACGTTGATAGTGTTAACAGGGAAAACTCTAGAACAGTGGTCACCATCCTTTTCTGAGTCAAAATGCAAGCCGAGATCTACCACTCAGATATTTTTTTACAAACCGTAAGCATATGCAACATTAACCAATTAAAAACAGTACTGTAGCAATGAGGAATGTGCAGTAAGCTATAGGCCCAATACATTATCACTGCATATTGGCTTTGCTTGAATTGCCCTGCCAATGCATTGTTGTTCAGGCCATTTAAAAAAATAATATTTCAAAATTTGAGGTGGGCTATATGATCACACTGGTTATAGATCCATTGTTATATTAGTTGTGAGGCACAATTTTACTGGGCTGATGGTGTCTGTATCTAATGGTCCGCCTATCTGAGGGTCTCTCAACATCCTCCACAGACACTGACCAAAAAGGGACACCGTCTTCCAGCTGATGGGGAGGCTCGAGTCGCACCGCATTATTTCTGCCTCATGCACAAATCCATGTTGTTACTCCTATGAACAGAGAAAGTGAAAAAGACCCAAGCCACTAATAATAGCAACAATGCAAGACTATAGATACACTTTCCTCCTCATTCATTACTGCTGCAGTGCTTGTTGTAGCGCTGAGTGGAAATAGGAAGAACGGGCATTTTATGGGTTATAAAAGTGTTGAATACAGTGTTGACAGTGCTGAGTAAGAACTTAAACATGAACTCACTCATAAAAACAGAAGCTCTTTGCCCTATTCGTTGACAGTCTCTCTCTAGTCATGGTTTTAAACGTTTTGAAATCTCACAGTATCAACTTTGCTGTATCTTTCTTTTATGCCTGCTAAATTACTGCAGACACGGTAATCTGAGCCATCCGATTGGCCAGCGGTAGGTAATAGTGCACTTGATGTACTAGGATGGAAGCAAATGTAAGTAATTATAACGTCATAACGAGTCATGCAAAACATTTACTGTTGAGAAGAATATGTTAGTTAATGTAGAGACAAACGATTATGCATTTGGTATAAATATTAGGTTCAGAACCTAGCTATGAACCTCAACCATCATAGCCTGTTGTATTCACTGATCATGTACTCTACCTTGGCAAATAAAGGTGCAGTTCAGGTATGAATGTATGTGAGACATTCTTTTTGTCAGATGTGTGCGTACTGGTAGCGAAGTCAGGTGCAGGAGAGCAGAGATTTGTGAACAGGCGCACACTTTATTTAGCAAAAGTGAAAAACGCACAGAGCAGTCATAAGAATAATGTTTAACAATAAACATCTTTGTGAAAAATAACACGGAAAAAACAAGCCAGTCTGGCGCGTCAACAATACACACGTAACACAAACTATCTTACACAAAGACATGATGGGGAACAGAGGAATAAATACATGTAGATTGATTGGGGAATGAAA